>NC_057806.1:33233813-33240336 GCF_018294505.1 Triticum aestivum | reverse complement strand
CTGGTTGGACAAAGAATTCTGCATGGACCCATTCTCTTCTCTCTCCTATCACATTTTGGCTGCATGTGTTGCATGTTCATCGGTGAAAGTTTGAAATTCAGAGCTTGAATACAACATTACTCATATTTGGGATAAGATATGTCTGTGATTCACAAGTTAATGACCTTGGGAAGGGCATATACAGCAGAATTGTGGTTGTAAAGATGGTATAGAAGCAACATTGCTGGCCAAAATGCAAAGCAGGGCATGTGAACATGTTCCTTTCCTTGTCTCTAAAAGATTATCGGTGCAGCAGGTTACAGTACCTGACTAACTGCAAGTTGCATTTGCACAACTGTGGAAGACTGCTTGATCCGAAACAATTAAGCCACTAGGAAACAGCCTATCAAGCTGAAACTTTGCCCAACCCTCGAAAACTGCTTGACGAGACACAATTCTAGGAAACAAACCACTGATAAAATCGTCGCAGCATCCTGGCATGAACTACTGATAAAATTCTGAAACTTAGCCCAGCTACCCTGACAAAATTTTTGTCATACGCTGGAATTTAACAAATGTAAGTTCATGAGTCAAAAACCCAAAAGAGGGGAACTAATACAAAAGAGTTTTAGTTAGGCTGATCAGAATGATGCCCAAGAGCACAGACATACTGACTAGTAAGTGGACCTATATATCCAACTATCATTACACTGGCACATTAAGTGGACCTATATATCCAATTATCATTACACTGGCACATTAAGTGGACCTTATATACAAAACTCTACATTAAGTTTTCCTTTGAACTACGTCTATGTAGTACTTATCACTTCATCAGTCGGCCATGAGTACCTCATGAGCTGAACTAATCGGTTACGTAGTGTACGTAGACTGCTTGCCCTGCTTCTCAGTCCTGCTCCTCACCTCCCACGAGGAGGGACAGCAAGCTGATGATGTCGCCTGCGGCGCAGACGAGGATGCCGATGGTGCAGAAGATCCAGCAGAAGAGGTCTCCTGGGCCGGCGGCAAGGTTAAGGTGGACGTCGGCGGCGTACAAGCACTCAAGCAGTGGCCGACGATGGTGACCACGAGCGCGAGGAAGGCGTCGTGCTCGAGGTCGAGGGTTTGTAACCGAGGGAGAGCCGAGCGAAGTGACGTGTCGGGCAGAGCGCGGCCCAGACTGAGCTAGGATTATTCGCCGCAGAAACCACGGGGAAGCTTCGTCCGGGGGAGGAGAGCGTGTATACTATACCATCTTCGGCAATGCAGTGGGATGCCTAGCTAGTTTCTTCGCAAATGTATAGGATTGTGGGTGAAGCTCAACACGCACATGCATACATTATTGCAGTGAAAAGCTAGCTAGCTCATTTTAATTAGCTTCGCGGTCATTATTTTTCAACTAGTGTGGTCATTTCTTGCTAACGACGGGTGTGGCTCATCGAACATTCTGACCACCTAGCTTCTACGACATTTTGGCTGAAAAGTTTGATATTATTACATTTCTTTTATGCTTTGATGTTGTTAGTGGATAAAACCTCACAATTGAGTTACACTTCGTATTACTACGTGACGCATAATCAATTTGTTTTTTCGTGAGACCATTCATGAGATTATTTATCTTTCTCGAGAATGGATAGTGAGGCCATAAAGGTCTACATGGTCATCTTGACCCTTGTCATCTACTCAAAAAGTATCACTGGTAGAAAAAGGGCCTGTTGTCCCGGTTCGTAAGGGCCTTTTGTCCCGGTTCTGGAACCGGGACTAAAGGGTCGGTACTAATGCCCTGTCCCTTTAGTCCCGGTTCAATCCAGAATCGGGACAGATGGGCCTCCACGTGGCCTGTGCGCGGAGCCCAGGCAGGAGACCCTTTTGTCCCGGTTGGTGACACCAATCGGGACCAATAGGCATCCATGCGTCAGCATTTCTGTGGCTGGGGTTTTTGTTTTTTTTTTAAAGAGGGGGGGTGGGGGTTGGGGGTTAATTTAGGTGTTTCATATATTGTGTTAGCTAGCTATAATTCATAGAGAGAAGTGTCCTCTCTTATGTCCGTGCTTGGTCGACGCTACGTACTATACATACGTATAGAGAGGACTAGACACGCTAGCTAGCTAGTAAGCAAACGAAGGAAACAGAAGATCGTCATGAACATATATGCATACAGAGAGAAGTGATATCGACCACCTCTCCTTCTCTGAGAGATTGGTCGAACAACAAGTTCTCGTATATCTATCCGACACTACCGGCTACATATATACAATAATTATCTCTTACAAATATAATCATACGGACTCAGGGTCCACATAGTATTCTCCGTCTTCAGCGATCACGTGGTCAAGAAAGAATGCCGCCAATTCCTCTTGAATTGCTCGCATGCGAGCTGGTGCTAGGAGTTCATCCCGCTTCCGAAACATCTAATTTAAAGAAGGGGGTCAATACATATATATATGAATGAATGAAACTCAACACAAATGATGGTAATAAAATAAAATTGTGAATGTTGTTATTTACGTACTTCATATTGTTCGTCAGTGTAGCCCCGCTCACAGGTCGTGTGGCGGATGGACTCGCAAACGTAGTATCCACAGAAATCATTCCTTTGTTCCTGTCATAACCACTTTACAAGAAATAGAGGTCAATCAAACTGATAAGCAAGAATGCCAAATGGTATTGATGAAACTAGCGCTTGAATCACTAGTAGATGCGCGGAACATTCTACTATAGTACTTACTTTTGGGTGTCTAAATTGTAGCTCCTTCGGCAGTCCCGGAGCTTTTCTGGTGAATTTTCTCCAAACCCTGCCGGACAAAAAAAAAACAATTACTTGATATACCAAGAAATGAATAAAGTTGCTGATATGGTGGATAATGATCGATTTAACTTACTTTTGGAGTATTTGAGTCATGTCTGCATAGTCCTGGGATCTTTTCGTCTTGAGTCTAAGACGGTTACTAGTCCCTGCTCAAGCTTAATCTCTAGGAGAATATAGTGGAAACTGCACATGCATGCATAACTCATCAATTGCATTACTATAACATTGACTAATATATAAGGGAAACCGAATACGCATAAGACAGTAACACTCACTTGAAGTTGTAAGGAAAGAGTATTATATCTTTGTTTTTATTTATTACCAACGATCGTAGCAAGTTGGCCTCGGTAGCTGCGGCATGAAATTTAACCTGAGTTGCATCTATGAGATATGTGTTAATGAACCCAATATCACCGACTTGTTTTTTCTTCAATTCGGCGATCTTCAATCTGCATAATATAGTGAGGATGATTATAAATACATGCAATGAAAGAGCTGAGCTATATAGAGAGACTTAATGACAGGAGTAGTACTACTTACAGACAGTAGCAGGCGACCGTTGTTTTATCGAGGGCCAATTAATTGAAAAACTGAAAGAACTCCTCAAATGGAACAGGCAACAGTTCAATTCCAACGAGGTCATGCTCCTTTTTAACTTTCACATACAAAGTACTCCTCCCCCCAGAGTCTCTGTAGATTTTCAAGTACCAATCATGCAATCTTCGCATCATCGTTGATAGAGATCTTTCATCTTTGACGAGAGGCTTCCCGTACTCGTATCTTTGTATCTGCACTTCCATGGGTTCATAATGTACATCGTCGGGCAGGTAATCGGCAAGATTGCTATAACCGGGCACCATCCTCGGATCATTAGCGATGTTGTCGCTAGGCACCTTGAGTGGGGGGCATGATTGCTTCGCTTGTTCGCCGAGCTGGGCAATTTGTTTCCCAGCTCGTCGTTCTTTCAGCCTTTGATCACTGACAGTACTTCCCGACCGCTCGGCTTCGACAAATTCCTTTCCAATAATGCACTCATAGTTTCCTTTCAGCGGAGACATGCGTGGTTTTGTCAGGGCAACCAGAGTGCGCTTCGCTTTCACCGGATCTACCTTCTCCTCCAGAAGTGGATGTCTCTTTGCTTTCAACCCTTGAAACCAGTCATCCACTTCGGTTCGTGCGATCTCGGCGTTCTCCTCCAGGGTCCTCTCGTATGGTAACTTCTCTGGAGTCTTCAGAGAAGGACCGAATCTGTATGTCATCCCGCCTCTGGCTGTACTGCTAGACGCCGGCCGAGCAGACGGAGCAGTTGTCTTCTTTACTTGCTTACGAGGCGGAGGAGAAAGACTACGACGCGCTGGAGCAGCCAGAGTGGCGGCAGGTCTCTTCCGCCCTTGCTGACGAGGCGAAGGAGGAGGCTGGCTGCTCGGGCGCGTCGGCGCAGGCGGAGAAGGAGGCGGAGTGCCGCCACGCGCTGGAGAAGGAGCCGGTCGAGTGCCCTGATCGTCACTCGCCGGAGGAGGAGGCGGTGGAGGAGGCGGAGTGCCCTGACTCGCCGGAGGAGGAGGCGGTGGAGGAGGCGGAGTGCCCTAACTTGCCGGAGGAGGAGGAGGCGGAGGCGTCCAGTTCGGAAGGTTGATGAGCTCCTTCTGCCATAGGCATGGAGTCTTTAGAGCAGACCCCAGCCTAGTCTCCCCTTCACCGGTACGGTGGTCAAGCTGGAGGTCCTCAAATCCCTCCGTTATTTCATTCACCATCACCCTAGCATATCCTTCTGGAATCGGCCGGCAGTGAAAAGTTACGCCGGGTTCAGTAGGAGAAACAGAGTCAATAGCCGCCTTGACCTTCAAATTCATCCATTGCGTCATAAGGTGGCAATTTTGAGACTCTGTGATAGCATCCACGGGATAACTGGCAGGAGCCGTCAAGGCATGCTCCGGCTGAAGCAGCTCAGTGGAAGCCACGCTGCTTCTCCGCTGAGATGGCGGGATAGATTCGGGGGAAGCTTCGGCAGTACGTTTGCTGCGATTTGCTTCTCGTTCCTCTATCGCTTGTACCCTTGCTTGCAGCGCCTGCATTTGGGTCTGCTGCACTTTTTTCCTCCTCTCATGGGATTTGTAACCGCCTGCGTCCGGAAACCCAACCTTTCACGGAATGGAGCCTAGCGTGCCTCGTGTCCGTCCAGGGTGCTCAGAATTCCCGAGGGCCATTGTGAGCTCGTCGTTCTCTCTGTCTGGAAAGAACGTCCCTTACTGTGCTGCATTGATATACTGTTGAAGCTTCCTGACTGGTATGTCCATTTGATCGTTCGTCCAAATGCACTTCCCTGTTACAGGGTCCAAGGTTCCGCCAGCCCCGAAGAACCAAGTACGGCAACGGTCTGGCCAGTTAATTGTCTCTGGTTCGATCCCTTTATCAACCAGATCATTCTCAGTCTTGGCCCACTTAGGCCGGGCTACGAGGTAGCCACCTGACCCCGTGCGATGGTGATGCTTCTTCTTCGCAGCATTTTGCTTGTTTGTCGCCGACATCTTCTTACTCTTTTCCGATGTCTTGTGGGCCACAAATGGGGGCCAATGATCTCTGATATTCTCATATCTGCCCTTGAATTCTGGTGTCTCATTATTTTCGACAAACTTATTCAGCTCTTTCTTCCACCTCCTGAATAGTTCTGCCATCCTCTTAAGAGCAAAAGACTTGATTAATTGCTCTTTAACTGGCTTCTCTGGATTATCCTCTGGCGGTAGGGTGAAATTTGACTTCAGCTCAGTCCAAAGATCATTTTTCTGCATATCATTGACATAAGACACCTCAGGGTCTTTTGTAGCTGGCTTAAACCATTGCTGGATGCTGATCGGGATCTTGTCCCTAACCAAAACCCCGCACTGAGCAACAAATGCGCTCTTTGTCCGGAGGGGTTCAATCGGTTGGCCGTCGGGTGCGATTGCTATGATCTCAAACTTTTCATCCGAGCTCAACTTTTTCTTCGGGCCTCGTCTCTTTACCGAAGTTGTGCTCGATTCCGAGGGCTAGAAAAAAGAACAAAGACTTAATTAATATGTGTACATACCAAAACAATGAATGCATCAATTAGCTAGTCAACGGAAGCTTAACTAATATATATACCTGGCCGGACTCGGTTCGGTCACCGGAGACGTCATCACGGTCACCTTCTTGCACCGGCATTGGGTCACCGGAGCCGTCCTCACGGTCTCCTTCTTGCACCGGCATTAGGTCACCGGAGCCATCATAATCATAGCCAGCTGCTTCCAGACCATCGGTGTCGTTGAGAAACAACGAGCAGATGGCATCACTTCCTCGTGCGATGATGTCCCCCAACAACTCTTCTTGTACTTCGTCTCGGGCGGTGTCCATAGTTTCTACAAATATTGACAACATGGCAATTATTATTCAAACATGACAGATGGATATATTAGTGGCAAAAACGTAGAACTAATATTAATTACTGGCCTCGACGCTTCTTCTCTAGGGTTTGGGGTGGCCTCGACGCTGCTTCTCTAGGGTTTGGGGTGGCCTCGACAACGTTTCAAGGATAAAAAAAGAAGAGGAAAAAAAAAGAGGAGAATAAAGAATAGAGGAGTAGAACTCCTCTATTCTTTCTTCTCCCTCTTTTTTTCTTCTTCTTCCTCTTTTTTTTATCGGGAACGAGGGTCGTCGAGGGTCACCGAGCGATAGAGGAAACCCTAAATAGCAAGTATCATGGGTGTGAGATACATG
>NC_057806.1:33231574-33233054 GCF_018294505.1 Triticum aestivum | reverse complement strand
AGAAGAAGAAAAAAAGAGGAGAAGAAAGAATAGAGGAGTTCTTACTCCTCTATTCTTTCTTCTCCTCTTTTTTTCCTTCACACCAACGATACTTTCTATTTAGGGTTTCTCCTCTACCGCTCGGCGACCCTCGATGACCCTCGTTCCTGATAAAATAAAGAGGAAGAAGAAGAAAAAAAAAGAGAAGAAGAGAAGAAGAAGAAAAAAAAAGGAGAAGAGAACGGTAGAGGAAACCCTAAATAGCAAGTATCGTGGGTGTGAGATACATGTGGCCGTCGTTGTCGGACACTACATCCACATCCCACAAGTGACGTGGGCGTCGAAGCCCGCGACACTTGTGGGACGTGGATGTAGTGTCCGACACCGGCGGTACATGTATCTCACACCGATGATACTTTCTATTTAGGGTTTCTCCTCTACCGCTCGACGACCCTCGAAGAACTTCTCTATTCTTTCTTCTCCTCTTTTTTTTCTTCTTCCTCTTCTTTTTTTATCCTCTTCTTCCTCTCATGTTCGAGAGGATCGCCGAGGGGTCGGGAGGTTTCCTAGTGTCAAAGGATTCAACAAAACCATGTCTTCATCATTAGGCGAAAGTAACAGGTGCATGATGGTACGAAGCTCTCCAAAGTTATTTTGGAAGTGAGTCCCAGATAAGATAATTCGCTTTTTGGTACAAAGTTCAGCAAGAACCTTCCAAATATTGTTATTTGGAAGGCCTTTGCTGAAATTCGTACAAAAAGGCAAATTATCCTATCCGGGACACCATTCCAAAATAACTTTGGAGGACTTCGTCATGCCCTGGTTACTCCCGGCTAATGATGAAGCCATGGATTTTTTCAATACTTTGACACTAGGAAACCTCTCTCGACCCCTCGGCGATCCTCGACCCCTCGAACCCTCGACGACCCTGGAACCCTCGACCCCTAGACGACCCTGGAACCCTCGACCCTCGATCCCTCGACCCTATAGAACCCTCGAAGAAAGGAATAGCTAGAGGAGAAGATCGAAGAAAAAAAGAAGAAAAAAAAGAGGAGAAGAAGAAAGGAATAGTGGAGAAGAAGAGAAAATAGAATATTGTATTTTTTCTTCTTCTCCACTATTCCTTTCTTCTTCTCCTCTTCTTTTTCTTCTTTTTTCTTCTTCTTATTTATTTCTCCTTTTCTTCCTCTCCTCTTGTTCTTTCTTTCCTCTTCCTATTTTCTTCTTTCCTATCCTTCTTTTCCTTCCTTTCTTAATATCACTTAGCAAATGCACTAACCTAAAATGCAACAAACATAAAATGCAACAAACATAAAATGCACTAAATCGATCAACTAACCTAAAATTAGTGATAAAATGCACTAACCCAAAATCGATATCTACTAACAACTTAAAAAAATAATACATATATGAAAAAAAACATCATCATATCATCAACAGAAAAAATAGTATTTTTTTCTAAAAATCTATCTTTTCAGCACATACATATACTCATACATCA
>NC_057806.1:33210488-33229526 GCF_018294505.1 Triticum aestivum | reverse complement strand
TATTTTCATTTTTTTCCAGTTTTTTTTTGTTTTGTTTTCTACATTATTTATTTTCTTTTGTTTTTTGCTTTAATTTTTAATTCTGTTTGCTTTTAGGTTAGCAAAATTATAAACTTTCTGTTAGTGCCATTAGTTTTAGAAAAATTATAAACTTTTTGTTAGTGCCATTAGTTTTCAAATTTGAATTCTTTGAAAATTGTTTGAATCACAAGTTTGTGATTAACTTACTAAAAAATGAGAATAGATGCGCTTATAGAGAAAAATCAACCTAAATTCCTAGTAAATTTCGGTGTGAGCCCCCTTCGGTTGGCGAGGTGGGACTAAACTCTGCCCGCAACGAGGACCAACCCTTTAGTCCCGGTTTGTGGCACAAACCGGGACTAATGGTCATGGGCCAGGGGCGAGGAGCAAAATTATTAGCTTTCTGTTAGTGCCATTAGTTTTAGAAAGTTGAAGGTTGAAAGTTGGCATGGGCCAGGGACTAATGGTCATGGTATTACGAGGGCCGAACCATAAGACATGAAAGCATTTCAAATGAACTCTGAAAAAGTTAAAAGTTGGCATGGTATCATAATTTCACCCACATAGCATGTGCATGTACAAAACGGACAATGGTAGCATGTTCGTGTGTTACAAAGTTGGCATGGTATCATCATAATAGTTGCGGGAGAAAGTCTTCACTTTTTCTTCGCTTGTGTCATTTGCTTATTGCGCCGTAACCATGGATAATCTTCATTGTTTATCAGGATGCTTGGATCAGCCTTGACATTGAAGGGAGGAATTTCATGAAACTTTTCATAATCTTCAGACATGTCTGTCTTGCCGTCCACTCCCAGGATGTCCCTTTTTCCTGAAAGAACTATGTGGCACTTTGGCTCATCGTATGATGTATTCGCTTCCTTATCTTTTCTTTTTCTCGGTTTGGTAGACATGTCCTTCACATAGATAACCTACGCCACATCATTGGCTAGGACGAACGGTTCGTCAGTGTACCCAAGATTTTTCAGATCCACTGTTGTCATTCCGTACTCTGGGTCTACCTGTACCCCGCCGCCTAACAGATTGACCCATTTGCACTTAAACAAAGGGACCTTAAAATCAGGTCCGTAGTCAAGTTCCCATATGTCCACTATGTAACCATAATATGTGTCCTTTCCGCTCTCGGTTGCTGCATCAAAGCGGACACCACTATTTTGGTTGGTGCTCTTTTGATTTTGGGCGATCATGTAAAATGTATTCCCATTTATCTCGTATCCTTTGTAAGTCAATACAGTCAAAGATGGTCCCCTGGACAACAAGTACAACTCATCACAAACAGTGTTGTCACCTCTGAGACGTGTTTCCAACCAACTGCTGAAAGTCCTGATGTGTTCACATGTAATCCAGTCGTCGCACTGCTCCGGGTGTTTGGAGCGCAGATTGTTCTTGTGTTCGTCGACATACGGGGTCACCAAGGTAGAGTTCTGTAGAACTGTGTAGTTTGCTTGAGACCAAGAATATCCGTCCCTGCATATTATTGAGTCTCTTCCAAGAGTGCCTTTTCCAGTCAGTTTCCCCTCATACCGCGATTTAGGGAGACCTATCTTCTTAAGGCCAGGAATGAAGTCAACACAAAACTCGATAACATCCTCTTTTTGATGGCCCATGGAGATGCTTCCTTCTGGCCTAGCGCGGTTACGGACATATTTCTTTAGGACTCCCATGAACCTCTCAAAGGGGAACATATTGTGTAGAAATACGGGCCCCAGGATGACAATCTCGTCGACTAGATAAACTAGGACATGCGTCATGATATTGAAGAAGGATGGTGGGAACACCAGCTCGAAACTGATAAGACATTGCGCCACATCACTCCTTAGCCTTGGTACGATTTCTGGATCGATCACCTTCTGAGAGATTGCATTGAGGAATGCACATAGCTTCACAATGGCTAATCGGACGTTTTCTAGTAGAAGCCCCCTCAATGCAACCGGAAGTAGTTGCGTCATAATCACGTGGCAGTCATGAGACTTTAGGTTCTGAAACTTTTTCTCTGGCATATTTATTATTCCCTTTATATTCGACGAGAAGCCAGTCGTGACCTTCATACTGAGCAGGCATTCAAAGAAGATTTATTTCTCTTCTTTCGTAAGAGCGTAGCTGGCAGGACCTTTATACTGCTTTGGAGGCATGCCGTCTTTTTCGTGCAAACGTTGCAGGTCCTCCCGTGCCTCAGGTGTATCTTTTGTCTTCCCATACACGCCCAATAAGCCTAGCAGGTTCACGCAAAGGTTCTTCGTCATGTGCATCACATCGATTGAGGAGCGGACCTCTAGGTCTTTCCAGTAGGGTAGGTCCCAAAATATAGATTTCTTCTTCCACATGGGTGCGTGTCCCTCAGCGTCATTCGGAACAGCTATTCCACCGGGACCCTTTCCAAAGATTACGTAGTGTAAATCATTGACCATAGCAAGCACGTGATCACCGGTGCGCATGGCGGGCTTCTTCCGGTGATCTGCCTCGCCTTTGAAATGCTTGCCTTTCTTTCGACATTGATGGTTGGTCGGAAGAAATCGACGATGGCCCAGGTACACATTCTTCCTCCATTTGTCCAGGTATATAGTTTCAGTGTCATCTAAACAGTGCGTGCATGCGTGGTATCCTTTGTTTGTCTGTCCTGAAAGGTTACTGAGAGCAGGCCAATCGTTGATGGTCACGAACAGCAACGCCTTAAGGTTAAATTCCTCCTGTCTATGCTCATCCCACATACGTACACCGTTTCCATTCCACAGCTGTAAAAGTTCTTCAACTAATGGCCTTAGGTACACATCAATTTCGTTGTCAGGTTGCTTAGGGCCTTGGATGAGAACTGGCATCATAATGAACTTCCGCTTCATGCACATCCAAGGAGGAAGGTTATACATACATAGAGTCACGGGCCAGGTGCTGCGATTGCTGCTCTGCTCCCCGAAAGGATTAATGCCATCCGCGCTTAAAGCAAACCATACATTCCTTGGGTCCTTTGCAAACTCGTCCCAGTACTTTCTCTCGATTTTTCTCCACTGCGACCCGTCAGCGGGTGCTCTCAACTTCCCATCTTTCTTTCGGTTCTCACTGTGCCATCGCATCAACTTGGCATGCTCTTCATTTCTGAACAGACGTTTCAACCGTGGTATTATAGGAGCATACCACATCACCTTCGCAGGAACCCTCTTCCAGGCGGCTTGCCGTCAACATCACCAGGGTCATCTCATCTGATCTTATACCGCAATGCACCGCATACCAGGCATGCGTTCAGATCCTTGTATGCACCGCGGTAGAGGATGCAGTCATTAGAGCATGCATGTATCTTCTCCACCTCCAATCCTAGAGGGCATACGACCTTCTTTGCTGCGTATGTACTGTCGGGCAATTCATTATCCTTTGAAAGCTTCTTCTTCAATATTTTTAGTAGCTTCTCAAATCCTTTGTCAGCCACATCATTCTCTGCCTTCCACTGCATCAATTTCAGTACGGTACCGAGCTTTGTGTTGCCATCTTCGCAATTGGGGTATAACCCTTTTTTGTGATCCTCTAACATGCGATCGAACTTCAGCTTCTCCTTTTGACTTTCGCATTGCGTCCTTGCATCGACAATGACCCGACGGAGATCATCATCATCGGGCACATCGTCTGGTTCCTCTTGATCTTCAGCACCTTCACCCGTTGCAGCATCATTGGGCACATCGTCTGGTTCCTCTTGATCTTCACCAGCTCCCCCCGTTGCAGCATCACCGTATTCAGGGGGCACATAGTTGTCATCGTACTCTTCTTCTTTGCCGTCTTCCATCATAACCCCTATTTCTCCGTGCCTCGTCCAAACATTATAGTGTGGCATGAAACCCTTGTAAAGCAGGTAGGAGTGAAGGATTTTCCGGTTAGAGTAAGACCTCGTATTCCCACATTCAGTGCATGGACAACACATAAAACCATTCTGCTTGTTTGCCTCAGCCGCATCGAGAAACTCATGCACGCCCTTAATGTACTCGCGGGTGTGTCTGTCACCGTACATCCATTGCCGGTTCATCTGCGTGCATTATATATAATTAAGTGTCCAAATTAATAGAAGTTCATCATCACATTAAAACCAAAGTGCATACATAGTTCTCATCTAACAACATATAGCTCTCCAGAGCATCTAATTAATTAAACCATACATTGAAACTATGTAAAACATTTCAATGCGAAAACAAATGTGATCATAATCGCAACCAAGGTAACAATTGATCCAACGGCATAATGATACCAAGCCTTGGTATGAATGGCATATTTTCTAATCTTTCTAATCTTCAAGCGTATTGCATCCATCTTGATCTTGTGATCATCGACGACATCCGCAACATGCAACTCTAATATCATCTTCTCCTCCTCAATTTTTTTTATTTTTTCCTTCAACAAATTGTTTTCTTCTTCAACTAAATTTAACCTCTCGACAATAGGGTCGGTTGGCATTTCCGATTCACATACATCCTACATAAATAAAATCTATGTCACGTTGGTCGGCATAATTTTCATAAACAATAAATGAACCAATAGTTATAAAGATAATATATATACCACATCCGAATCATAGACAGGACGAGGGCCGACAGGGACGGATACCAAAACCATCGCACTATATAAGATGCAATAATAAAAGTAAGAAAATAATACAAGTATCTATGTAAACATACAAGTAAGAATATTTTTCCTTTCAGAAAGAAGATAAGAACAAGAAGCTCACCACGGTGGTGCCGGCGATGAGCTCGGCGCGGGTGATCGACGGCGGTGAAGACGGGGACGGGGCATGACGGACTGCTAAACCTAGACAAATATTATGAAAAATGGAGCTTGGAGGTCGAGCTTGGAGAGAAGAAAGCTTAAGTAGTGTGGCTCGGGCATTCCATCGAACACCTTGTGTGCATAGGAGGTGAGCTAGAGCACCACCAAGCCCTCTCCCCCTCGGCCAGAGAAAAACACAGCACTGGGGTGCTCTGCTCGCGAGCGAGAGGTATATATAGGCACCTCATTGGTCCCGGTTGGTGACTTGAGCCGGGACTAAAGGGGAGCCTTTGGTCCCGGTTCAAGCCACCAACCGAGACCAATGGTGGTGGGCCAGGAGCGAGGCCCATTGGCCCCGGTTCATCCCACCAACCGGGACCAAAAGGTCCAGATGAACCGGGACCAATGGCCCACGTGGCCCGGCCGGCCCCCTGGGCTCATGAACCGGGACCAATGCCCACATTGGTCCCGGTTCTGGACTGAACCGGGACTAATGGGCTGACCCGGTCTGGACCAAAGCCCTGTTTTCTACTAGTGCATGTCAAAGAAGCCAAAAGTATAAAGTAACATCGAAAAGCGTGTCAAAACAAAGTCATGGCGATTGATGGCATTGCCTATATGAGGCATAAAGTGATGAGGCATGACGTGCTTCCCATCAACTTGTGGTTTCAAGGCATTATCTTGAGTGAGCTTAAATTTCTTTCTTTTCACAACCTTTTATGATTCCTAAGCGAGAACATTGCACCTAATTCATTCTCTGTTGTTTTCCTTGTTTCTTTTTACTTTGACCGGGAAGAGACCGACTCCTATGTATGAATTAGTTGTACTCTAAAAACAACAATTCTGATGTAGCTTGCATCGGAATGAAGATCAGAATACATACGCACATCAACTTCTACATATGTTTTCTCTATCATTGATCAAATGGGATCTGGCATAGAAAATTAAGTGAAGATTGGCTCCTTAAATGGGATAACAACACCTAACTGTCATGATGCACAATGGACTTGCATCTGTCCCCTCAGCATAGGTGCTGCCCCATGGCAGACGGACAAGATAAACTCATCATTTCCGGAGCTTGCAATGCCAAATATCAATGATGTACGTCATGATGCACCATGCAGGACGGGCCTGCATGGCAGCCTAATGGTGGTCGTTCTCATGTGGTCACCGTCTACAATGTGTCGAGCTACGCTGTAGTGTCTACTACATGGCGCCTCGACGAAGCAACCGATGGTCAAGCTACATGCCTCCACCACTAGTGGACCTACTAGCTATCGTGCACCACTGTGGCCATGTCATGGGTTACCCCGTTGGCCGTCGCACTTGATATTAGGCCTACAGGAGCAACGCTTGTAGATCCTACAATATTTAGATCACAAAATTCGCTGTGGTGACAATTGCCAAAACTTATCTAGGCTAATACGAGCGACAATAAATTCAAAATCGCTAAAATTCAACTTGCATAAAACTTCCTTGAAGTGGGACCCACTTGTCATTGGGCCATAGCTTCTCCCCCTATTCCTTTGATCCAGTCATCTCTCTCTCTCTCTCTCTCTCCCTCCCTCCGTCCCTCGTCGCCTCTAAACACATCCTTCAGCCCTCCTGGTGCCACTTCTTCCCATGAACTGTGCCACCACACTTGTCAACGACACCAATGAGCACATCTTCCGTTGGACGTTCAAGCTGCTCTAGCTCCCCACGATGATGGCGAACTTAGTTTGAGTAATAGTGAAACCAAGCACCTTCGTGATCTCTGGATCCCACGACGACACACAACGATAGCGCATACAAAAGTGCCTCGCCGCAAACAGGGCAGCAAGACCAAGGTGCTGCTTCACTACTGTGTGAGGGCAAGGAGGTGAGGCATGAACTAGGGAGATGGGAGCTATCTATTGGGAAGAAGATAAGAGGGGAGGAGGAGAGGTTTTTGAGGTGAGCAAAGCACGCAGATCTTCCCAATAGTACATGAATGGCTAGCAATGGTGTGTCCAAAACCACATTGGTTGTGTGATGTCCCCACTCTAGTAATATGGCAGCACTAGTAAATGTTACTGGTGGTGTGGTAGCCCACACCATTAGTAACAGACATAGTGGTGGCATGCCGCATGGCAGCACGCCACGAGTAACAGGCATACTAGTGGTGTGTCACCCAGAGGCACGCCACTAGTAACACAAAACATTAGTGACGTGTTGTAATAGGAACACACCACTAATATAATTTTCATGCATACAAATAAAGTCACCACGACAACATTTTCCCAACCAAATGGCTAGCCGAAAATGCTACCATTGCAGCAATTTTTTATTAACAGTAACACTAATATCATATAACATATAAGTTTTCGGAAGGAGAAATAGAGCCATTCTGTTCTTTAAATATGAGACTGGGAAAGCTAGAACCATTAAGTTATTGTTGTATCTCTTTAAAGTGATGTTAGGACTTCACCTCAATTTTCAGAAAAGGAAAGTGCTAATGGTGCTCGAAGATGATGAGAAACTCAATGCATATGCAACTATATTCAACAACGACGAAGGAAATTAGCGAATTAAATAATTAGCAATGCATATCAGTTGATTATGTTCAACATTGCAAAATAGGCTAGCTGTGGCGGGCTTGGCTGTGTAGAGGGGCGACACTGACCTCTGGCCACTGCTAACATGTCACCAGTGGCAGGCAGAGCATCTATCACCGATAAGTTTTATATCAGTGGCAGTCTGTGTTAAATGCCTGCCATTGAAGCGTCGCCCAGGTAAACTAAAAACCTCTATCGCGGCAGCATTTTGCCGCAAGGTAGCGTTTTGCACACTTTACATGCATATTATGTTGATACACATAAGAAATTACATTACGGTGCAATATTACATTGATACCCATCATCACATCCACTAGTTAATTAGTATCATGACTAAACAACACATAATTTAACCATTGAACAATACATACTAGGTTTAGCCTAAAACACGTTAAATAGTCAAATAGGACTATGACTCGAAAGGTCATTGACAACTACAAGCTAGGTTTGTCTTTCCGTAATTGATGTGAAGAAAAGAAAAAATTCCTTCACTTCCAGAGTCTACCATAGAGATCCACGTAGCTCCAATATACAGCTTGCACTCCTTCTATATTTGACTCCACCCATTAACTAGACACATCCATCTGGTAGGGCTGCAATGCATTAGGTGTCTCTGAAATTGGTCCTGTCATGGCAGATAAGTGTCATGTCACCATTACTATCCATCACCTCAAGCACAACACATCTGCTTCTATTGCAATAACGCAATGGTAACATAGTAAGCACTATACTTAATTTACGAAGAATATATGGAAAAGATGAAATTGAATACAATTCTTACTAGATATTTGTCATGAATGTTGGTCTTTTTCAAGGCATGCACTAGTGGCATGTATGGTGCATCATTTTTTTTCCGGCATTGTAAGTGTCCGCAAGCGACTTAGTACCATCAACAAAGAAGAAGGCGTACCTCTTCTCCTCCCAATTAAGCGCGGTGCGAACAGTATAATAAGTGTTGTCTACTATATTCTGAGTTGCTCTTAGCGCTTTGAAGTACGCTATCCAAAATATAAATGTTAATTACAAAGTATGCTTAAGAAATTTACAGTCAAGAAGGAATGGAATGGTCTCCAAATCCACCCAGATGTCAAGATAAGAATGATAACATTTGCTAATATCAAATTGGAGATTCATCCCTTCCTCCAATTTGTAAGCTTTGGCAAATTCCCTCAATTAGAACAATCAAAATGGGTTTGCTCTTTTTAGTTATGGGTCGTAATCTTGTAATAGAAACCATGTTTGCTGTTGAGGTAGGCAATGGTGCTAGTCTCCTGATCCATGGCGATATTCTACTTCTTTAGGAGGTCCGGCCTTGCAAAACAGGGGATGCACTGAAACAATAATAAAGAAGGAACAAAATACACATGTTAAGAAAACTCCTTAAGGCGTGCTTATGGATCAATTATGTGCAATAATTCGTAAAACATATATACCGTCATCCATTAGAAGCCCTTCGAAAGCGTGAGGTAGAAGCAGTTGTTGTGCAATCCAATATCGACACACAAACCCTAGTGTCAAAATAGCTGGGCACTCCATTTGTTGCATTTAAATTAATAAATAAGAATAAGAAATTATAAACTGACGAAAAAAATCAGCATGACCTTCACTAAAATGTTGACATATTGAGGGGCAGAAATTTTATGAAACAAAAATGAATCAACATTTTGCTAAAAAGTTGGCACTCATTTTGTATCCCTGTAAATTTTGAAGACATAGCAACGACCAGTGGCGGAGGCACCGCCCAGCGACCCTGGGCACTTGCCCGGGCTCGCTGGCGCGGCGACAACAGCGGTCAACAAACATATAATGGGCTAAACCTGTTCGTTTCCTGCATTACCCGGGCAAAAACAATTGGGTCTTGTTTGTCACGGTTCACAGCCCAGGCTGAAACAATTGACCCGATGGAATACATACCACCAATATTGTGTACGTAATTCTTAAAAAAAATAGCGTGTACGACGCATTTGCAAATCGATCTCTCCTGCTCCCTCGTCTGTTCGTTTCTCAGGCTGCGAGTGCACGGCCGGCGGCTGGCCTTGAGCCCTAGATGGCTGGACGCACGGCTGACGGTACCCAGGCAAGTCTATCCTCCCTCATCCCCTCCTTCTCATAGTCTCATGCAGGTTCGGCAGTTTGCTCGGTAAGAATCCTCCATGGAAATTAGGATTAGGGATCGATTTGAAGCACACCCAAGACATCAAGTACAGCCTCAAAGTAGCAGCAGCGCTATTGGTATGTTCCATTTGACTCGTGATTTTATTTAGCACACTATTAGTATGTTCCATTTGACCATCTTTATTTTTGTAGGATTTTTATTTTGAATATATTCACATCTCACAACTAAACTTATTTGAATTACAAAATCATTTTTTTATCTTGTAATGTCTTCTAGGACTTTGGTAACATGACGAGTTTGCCTCTATGGAAGCTTGTTATGTCTTTCTTTTGGCAAAATGAACAAGTGAGAGGATTTTGACCATGGTGGAAGAAATTGCACAATGACATCTAGTGACATCTGGTATGGATAGATTTACCTTTGTTGGCAACACGGCGAGTTTGCCTCTATGCAAAGCTAATTTTATGTCTTCTGTTCTCAAGCCTCAGTCTAACAAAACTTCTTTTTTGTCAGACTATTATGTTAAGATTTTCACTTAATTATTAATGTGAATGTGCGGTTTGGAAGTTCTTTGCTATATTTTTGGCTCCGCCACTGGCAACAACCAGACATATGTATCCCACTACGACAGAGCAACAAGACACATGGATTCCCAGTTGCTCGACCTCAAAATATTATTTTTTATGACACATGGAGTCCACATGCCCACTTACTCCTACTATTATTTTTGCATTTTTTCATTCTGTTTAGTACTTGAGATGTACTCTTTTGTTCAAAGTAAAATCTAAGGCTTAAGATGGCATTTTTTCATATGAATCTTGTCAGATTTGTAAGATTATAATTTTTGTGTGTTTGTGCAAGGCACATTCAAATACATGTGTCACACATACACATTTATAAGATTGTAAGTTTACAAAATTGTCATATTTGCATTATTAGAAGAGAAAATTATGAAAAAAATTGATGCACTTTGTGTAAAGACTGAAGAGACTCTCGGGAAGTAACAGGGTGTCGAAGAGAAACTATTGGGTTTGACAGGAAACACAATTATTTTTCATCCTTTCCCCTTCAAACTTTTTCTATGTTAAATATACATCATTGCAAGTTCAGTGTTCAAAGTTTGGATCTAGGTTTATATGATATATTTAGTGTATTTAATGTATTTCTAGTTATTTATTAGAGATAAATTAAATTTGAACACATGTACATTAAAAATGCCAAAAATAGCTGAAAACATACCATTTAAGTTATTGACTATGTATTTAGGCCATATCTACAAATAAGAACTACGTGGACATCAATTGGGTATGTAGTTCACATATGAATTGTATCTAGTTAAATAAATGCATTTTTTTCATACAATAACAAGGTAAAAAATATACCACACCATAATTAAAAAACATAGTAAATTCTGACAAAATACCTAAGTGTTTCAACAGTGGCGGGTAGATAAACAAGCCTGCCACTTGTCACTAGTGCTGTTGTCCCACAGCTAACTTCGGTCTTGAGAACCAGTGGTGGGCCTAGTCTCGCGCCTGCCACTGGTCTGTCAATTTCAATGACGAGCCCGCTTTTCTATCCGCCATAGTTATCAGGCAAAAATACTAGTGGCGGGGTTCAGGCAGTGCCCACCGCTAGTGTGACTCCATCTATAGGCCTGTTCACCGCTACAGTTGTGTTCATAGATAAGCAACCACCCGAAATGGTTTTGATTGTAGTCGGACTAACACAGTAAACGAAACTACTTTAGAGACGACATATGCTCGGACGATCCTTGCACGACGCCTAATCCAACAGCTTTCTGCATTTTGGTCTGACGCATGAATGGTAGGATATGTAGCATCGTGCGCGTGTCGTGCATGAAGTGTCGTCCGTGTAGCAATGTTCCACAGTAAATTGGACAATTTATGTCTAGGCAATTTGACTGGCCGTAAACATTAGATTTACGAATTTCAGAGTACATTGTCACCGTGCAATCATCTTTTTCATGTCCTTCCTCATTGGGTCGCCTTGCTACAGAGCAACGCGCCACAGAGCATGTATGGCGATGTGGTAGAAAAGTAGAACTAGACATGTGTTAGGTCAGTTTATAAGTTATTGTGGGAAGCGTAGAACCCTTCGTCTGGGCCGCATTGCATTATATAGAAACATTGCCGTGCATTATATAGAAACATTGCCGTGGCTTACAAGGAACGATCGATCGTAACAGGATCGATCAAGGTTACAGGAGTTGGAACAGAAGAAGGGATAGAAGACAGAGTACAGTTTAAACTACTTTCCTCTCCCTATACAACTTATCCTAACACTCCCCCTCAATCTAAACCTCAAGTAATCTTACCAAGGTTAAGATTGTACTTGAACTCATCCAGTCTCTTCATAGTAAGCGGTTTTGTGAAGCCATCAGCAAGTTGATCCCCTGTAGGTATAAACCTGATGTCAAGTAGCTTTCGAGCCACTCGTTCTCTTACAAAATGAAAATCAACTTCAATGTGTTTTGTACGTGCATGAAAAACAGGATTAGCTGAAAGATAGGTTGCACCAATGTTGTCACACCATAACCTTGCAGCTTGAGGAATTTTAATTCCAAGTTCATGAAGCAATGTTTGAATCCACATGACTTCAGCTGTAGCATTTGCTAAAGCTTTATACCCAGCCTCAGTACTCGACCTTGAGACAGTAGCCTGCTTTCTCGCACTCCATGACACAAGATTTGTTCCCAGAAACACAGCAAAACCACCTGTAGACCTTCTGTCATCAGCACACCCTGCCCAATCTGCATCAGAATAGGCAGACACAAGAAGAGATGTGGACTTGACAATCTGAAGACCAAGTCCCTCTGTATATCTAAGATACCTCAAGATCCTTTTTACTGCAGTCCAATGAGCTGTAGTAGGAGAATGCAAATACTGACAAACTTTGTTCACAGAATAAGAAATATCAGGACGTATAAGAGCCAGATACTGAAGAGCACCTACAACACTCCTATAGTTTGTTGCATCCTCACAGGCTTACACTTTTCCATATGTACCCGTTTCAGAATGTCAGCAGCATATTTTTCCTATGTAAGAAGTATACCATCTTTTACCTTCTTGACCTCAATTCCAAGAAAATAATGAAGATCTCCCAAGTCCTTGAGAGCAAACTCTAGTTTCAAATCCTTAAGGAGACAGGTAGTTGCATCTGAATTTGAACTGGCAACAATTATATCATCAACATAGACAAGAACAAACATGGTAATACTGTTCTTACTGTAAAAGAATAATGAGGTATCTGCCTTTGATGGTGTAAACTCAAGCCATTGTAGTTGTGTGCTCAACCTTGAATACCAAGCTCTTGGGGCCTGCTTCAACCCATACAATGATTTATCCAACTTACAAACATAGTGTGGTGTGTTTTTATTTTCATATCCTGGTGGCTGCCGCATGAACACTTCTTCCTCAAGAACACCATGAAGAAACGCGTTCTGAATATCTAGCTGTCGTAGACTCCATCCTCTGGAAATAGCAATAGACAATACAAGACGAATAGTAGTTACTTTAATAACAAGACTAAAAGTATCCTCATAGTCGATACCAAACCTTTGCTTAAAACCTTGCAACCAACCTAGCCTTGTATCTGTCTATACTCCCATCAGCTTTCCTTTTGATCTTGTATACCCACTTACAATCAATCACATTACTGTCCTTTTTTGTTGATACTAAATGCCAAGTTTTATTTTTCATGAGTGCATCATATTCATCATCCATAGCCTTCTTCCAATCTTTGTGAGCAAGAGCATCATGCAAATGTGTGGGCTCACTGGTACTAATAAGAAAAGCTCGCTTAGTTTTATCATACCTGATTGTACCATCAGTATAAACCTTCTCATTGGTAATTCCAGACTGAGATCTTGTATGACGGAGCGGAAGTACTGTGTGTTGCACCGCTGTAGACCCTGCCACAGAAGATCTGGAGGATGCAGCTGAACCGACCAGATCAGCCGAATCTGGCTCCAGATCCAAGCGCACCTCGCTGGGCCCGGCAGAATCAACACCGAAATCAGCGACTACTGAATCAGCGCCTGCTGGCGCATAGCGCGTGCCGCCCGTTGGCGCAGGAGAGCGCGTGCGGCCACCAGCCTCGTTGTCGCTGGTGGGGTCCGCTCTTGGGCAGTTGCCGGCCATCTGCCCCGCAGCAGCGCGTCACCCCGTGCTGGGCGTGCATGCATCGTCAGGCGCAGGCGCAGCGCCTGCAGCGCCGCCGATTCCCTCCTGGGACCGCGCGCCTGCAGGGAGATCTGCCTTGGATCGCCGCGCCTCAGATTCCGCGCCTGCAGGAAATTCCTCCTGGGATCCAGCGCCAGTTTTGGCATTGTCTGCACACATAAAATCACGCCCTGCTGCTGCACAATTATCAAAATTCTCCAGATTTTCCATGGATTTTTCCACATGATCAGTTCTAATTAAGTCACCCTTGTGATCAGAATTAGATAAAGAGTCTGAAAAGAAGGGAAATTTCAGAACGAAGCAAGGCTCCGGCATTTGGATGAAGTTTTGCAAAAGGAAACAAGGTCTCATCGAAGACAACATCTCGAGAAATATAGATGCGACCTGTAGTAACTTCTAGGCACTTATATCCTTTATGAAGATTACTATAGCCAAGGAAGACACACTGAGTAGAACGAAACTCAAGTTTGTGGCGATTATAAGGACGCAAATTTGGGTAGCAAGCACACCCAAAAATTTTGAGGGAGTTATAGTCTGGTTTTTGATGAAACAGACGTTCCAAAGGAGTTGTATTGCCAATAACTCTACTAGGGAGACGATTAATGAGATAAGTAGCTGTGATGAAGGCTTCATCCCAATATTTAAGTGGCATGGAAGCATGAGCTAATAAAGAGAGACCAACTTCAACAATGTGACGGTGTTTTCTCTCAGCCGAGCCGTTCTGTTGATGAGCATGAGGGCAAGATACATGGTGAATAATACCTATGTCACGAAAGAAAGCATTGAGTTTCTCATACTCTCCTCCCCAGTCACTTTGGACTGCAAGAATTTTCTTGTCAAAATATCTCTCAACAAGTTTCTGAAACTCTTGGAAAACAGAATATACTTCTGATTTATACTTAAGCAAATATATCCAGGTGAACTTGCTATAATCATCAATGAAACTAACATAATATTTCTTCCTTCCAAAAGAATCTCTTGCGTGACCCCATACATCACTGAAAATTAGCTCTAAAGGAGCATGAGACACACTACTGGACACAGGATAGGGAAGTTGGTGACTCTTGGCACATTGACAAGCTTCACACACAGACTCATTATTGGAACTATTTGACAATGACAAATTGCCTTTATTGACTACTTGCTTGACTACGATTGAAGAAGGATGTCCTAATCTTTGATGCCACCTTGCCAAGGAGGGTTTGGTGACGGAGTAGACTTGACGACGCTTGTGACTAAAGACTCTTGATGTGATGGGGTAAAGCCCTCCGATGCATCTACCGTGATGAATGAGCTCCCTCGTTGCCCGATCCTTTATGAGAAAATAGGTGGGATGAGTCTCAAAGAAAACATTATTGTCGAGAGTTAAACGAGACATAGATGCTAGATTTTTGTCAGCTTCAGGAACATGAAGGACATCTTTAAGAACTAGATCACGTTTAAGATTAGATGAATTAATAGAAGCTTGACCAATGTGTTGAATTTCCATACCTCCGCCGTTTGCGGTGTGAATCTGATCATTGCCATGATATCTCTCGCGAAGAGCAAGCTTTTCTAGCTCGTTTGTGACATGGTCCGTAGCGCCGGAGTCCGCATACCAGACTGTATCACCATCACCTCCTCCTTGCTCCCGGATGGCAGCGGCTGCATGACGTGCATCAGGTACAAAGTCTTCGTCAAACCGGTGTCAGCAGTCAATGACTTCATGGCCCGGTTTCTTGCATAGTTGACACCTAGTGCGGCGGGAGTTGGAGGAGGTGTTGTTGCTGTTGTAGCCTCCACCGCGGTCACCACCACAAAAGCGGGGTGGAGCCTGATTGTTGCCACGCCCGCCATGACCGCCGCCACGGCCACGACCTTGGTGACCACGGCCGCGACCACTATTGCCGCGCCCTCGAGAAGCACTGTTAACAGAAGACTGGCGGTGATGTGTACCTTGCAGAAGATTAACGCGCGCCTCGAAGCTAAGAAGCTGGCTGTAGAGTTCTGGCGTGGTGATGGGCTCGACGCGGGCTTGCAAGGCTGAGACCACGGAGTTGTACTCCAGGTTAAGTCCCTTCAGGACGTAGGAGGTCATCTCCCGATCTGTGAGAGGAGCGCTAATGGTGGCGATCTCGTCCGCCAGCGCCTTGATTTTGGCGAGATACTCTGCCATAGTGGAGTTCCCCTTATGAAGATTGGCAAGCTCGATGCGGTTGTTGATTTCTTGCGCCTGGGTGTGAGCAGCAAAGGTGGCATGGATCGCCGCCCACACTTCAGCCGGTGTCTGGAGAGTCACCACCTGGGCAAGAACCTCCCAAGACAGAGATGCCATTAGATAACCTTGCAATTGTTGTTGTTGAGCATACCAGATTGTGCGGGCGTAGTTGACGATCTGCTCTTCTTTCCCATCCTTGTTGATGGTGAGCGTAGGAGGAGGCGCCGGCGTTGCAGCGTCCAGGAAGTGTTCCATCTGTGCTCCCTTGATCTGGGGTAGCATGATGGCCTTCCAAAGGAGGAAATTTGTCCTCATGAGCTTCTCCGATGGAGGTGAACCGAGAGAGATAGAGCTGCTGGAGGTGGAAGAAGACCCATAGGTGGATCCGGCAGATTGGGTGGATAGGGAACTCATGGTGGATGTGGTCAAGGAGTTCTCGGTGGAAGCAGCGATGCTAGCGGCGGTGCCTGCCATAGCTTTCTCTCGGCTCTCTTTTTTTCTCTCTTCTCGATCAACTAGATCGATCTAATTGTCGTGGCTAGATGTACGAGAGGAAGGGGCTCTGATTACCATATAAGTTATTGTGGGAAGCGTAGAACCCTTCGTCTGGGCCACACGTTGTTGCGAAAATGTTTGCAATATTTCAATGAGATTTTGATTATATGGAACATGAATTCTTGAAACAATAGTTTCTGAAAGTATATAAGAATTAAATGTAAATAGCATAATAAAATGGAATTTTACATGCATGCATGTTGTAGTGGATTTTTAATATGCATAGTTGCATGTTGAGGTGGGCCTTTTCTTATGCATGTTGAATGATGAGGTGGCATGCTTGCATGTTGAGAGAAATACCTTAGTGGGGGCTAGCTATTTAGATATAGAAGATATAGAAACATTGCCGTGGCTTACAAGGAACGATCGATCGTAACAGGATCGATCAAGGTTACAGGAGTTGGAACAGAAGAAGGGATAGAAGACAGAGTACAATTTAAACTACTTTCCTCTCCCTATACAACTTATCCTAACACAGTTGGCCTACATCCTGTCAACCATAGGATGTGATACAACGACGTTAGCATTATTCCTGAATCATTTCACCAAGTTGAGACTGAGGCTCGATCCGACCTAAAGATCAGCGCTAGTATGCCTCTACAGTCTGTACCATGGATGGCTAACGATATGTAGGACTGCACATCACGTGTGCACGCTGACATGTAGGATTGCACCCATGATCGATATGCACGCACGTGTACAGTACTAAACAATCTCACACGAGTGGAAAAATCCGGACCAAACCGACATTTGGAACCCACATGGACTACATTGATACACCGGCCACCGGTTCATAGAAAATGAATGAGTAACAGTTCTCAACACCGGGAACAACATGAGTTCATATCCCTCGCAAAAAAAAAAAAAACATGAGTTCATGTATATAAACTGCATGCAGTACCAATTTCACCAACATGGACTATGCGGAAGCTGGACATGCATAAGCATATGAATTATATATGTCTGATCATATACTAGTCGATTACGTACAGCTTGCCCTGCTTCTCAGTCCTACTCCTCACCTCCATGGAAGAGCGCCAGGAAGCTGCTGATGTCGCCCGCCACGAAGAAGACGAGGGCCACGGTGCAGAAGATCGTGATGAACATGTCTTGTGGGTCGTCGACGAGGAAGAGGCGGGCTGCGACGGCGACGGCGTACATGCAGTGGATGACGATGGTGAGCGCGAGTGCGAAGTAGGCGAAGGCGGGGCGGACCCATCGACGGTGGCACGGGAGCCGCAACGCTAGCACCGCCGCGGCCGCCTGGAGTGTGGCGCAGGCAGCACAGCATCCCGGTCCAGAGGGTGGTGTCCTCGGCGGGATCCACGCTCGTCAGCTGGTCGCACCGCCGAAACAAGGACTGCAGCAGAGGACGAACCCGGATAAAAGATTTGATCGGGATATCTAGCAACCAGCCAAGAGCCAACGGGTTGTAGTAGTGGAACACAGGACAGGAGAATCACTGGTTGTGCACTCGTCGTTACCTGGCTGCAGGGGACGAGGTAGCGGTAGACAGCGTGGACGATTGCGGAGTTGGCGGCGTAGGAGGCCGTGAGGAGCGCCCATTCGCTGGCCTCTTCCATGGATCCAACCCTTCTTTGCCAGGAGTCCATGGATCCAAGCGAGTAGCTAGGACAAGAAGGCACTACTAGTTCAATTCCTTGTCTCAAAAAGAAACGATGGACCAGCAAGAAAAAGAAGTAGATGCAGGAGAAGAAAAGGATTCACCAGCAAGAAATGAAGCCCACGCTGGATAGCTAGTTCCAAATATTCGAACGAGACGGAGGGAGAGGGGAGGGGAGGGGCTCACCGTCGCTTGTCGGATGTGGAGCGAGCGACGTCGCTGGAGGGTGCTTCGCTGCTCCGGTACGCTTTCGCCTGGGCTGGAGGGAACGTGTTGGAGTTTGCAGGCGGAGGGCTACGGAGTTTTGGTGTGGAGCTGTTTAAATAGCCGAGCGACAGAGAGCGCGCTGCAGCACGAGGATCATTCTCGACTGGACGTCACACATTTTAGCTCATTTTAGGTGCACGTTCATTCTTATCTATTGCGATTTCTACTACAGTAGCATACGCATGTAACTTGGCGTGCTTCGTGCAACTCATACCACTCTATCGACTGGTGGCTCATCCAACATTATTTTTACACTTGGATGTATTTTGAGTTACATTGTCTATTTTTACTACATCATGGATCATCTATTATGTTTTTACGACCTCATTGATCCACTTATCTATCTTTGAAGAGAATAGGGAAGTGGGGCTCCAAAAGTCCATGGTTCAACCCGTTCATTGTCATCTAATCGAAAAACGTGCAAAAACAGAAAAAAGATGATGGTCACTGATGGCATGCCTCCAACAAGGAATAAAGTCATGAGATAGCATTTACTTTCCAACAACTCAACTTTTCAAGTCATCATCTCGAGCACTGGTAGAAAAAGAGGCTTCCGTTCAGCCCCATTAGTCGCGAAACTGTAGGAACCGTGACTAATGAAGTCTTTAGTCGCGGTTCGGCAGACGAACCGCGACCAAAGGCTTGGGCCAGGGCGCTCGGTGGCCAGCTGGTGCACGTGAGGGGCTTTAGTCGCGGTTGGCCAGGCCAACCGCGACTAA
>NC_057806.1:33199145-33209807 GCF_018294505.1 Triticum aestivum | reverse complement strand
TTTGATGAAATGCCCAACAGCGTGAAACAAACATGATATGAAGTGTTGGAGCCACACTTGAGGTTCCTCCTCGATCGCGGTTAGCAACTTGAACCTTTCATGCATGTGTGTCATTGATAAAATATGCATGTGTGTTGTTCATTGTTTAATTTCTATTGTTTATAGCTAGTTACTTTAACAAATGCATGATGGTTAATTATATATTTTATATTATAATAATGCAGATGAATCGGCAATGGATGTACGGTAACCGACTCTCCCGCGAGTTCACTACGGGTTTGAAAGATTTCCTCGTAGTGGCTAATGCGAACAAGCAGAAGGGTTTTGTTATCTGTCCATGTGTTGACTGTAAGAATCAGAAGGGTTACTCTTCCTCAAGAGAAGTTCACCTGCACCTGCTTCGGCACGGTTTCATGCCAAGCTATAATTGTTGGACCAAGCATGGAGAAAGAGGGGTTATAATGGAAGAAGATGAAGAACGGGATGATTTCATCGATGAAAGCTATCTTGCTCATTTCGGTGATACTTTCATGGAGGATGCTGAAGGTGAAGGGGAAGGTGAAGGGGCAGGTGAAGGGGAAGGTGAAGGGGAAGGTGAAGGTGAAGGTGAAGAAGAGGCACGTGATGAGACCGTTGATGATCTTGGTCGGACCATTGCTGATGCACGGAGACGCTGCGAAACTGAAAAGGAGAGGGAGAATTTGAATCGCATGTTAGAGGATCACAGAAAGTCGTTGTACCCTGGATGCGATGATGGTCTGAAAAAGCTGGGCTGCACACTGGATTTGCTGAAATGGAAGGCACAGGCAGGTGTAGCTGACTCGGCATTTGAAAACTTGCTGAAAATGTTGAAGAATATGTTTCCAAAGAATAACGAGTTGCCCGCCAGTACGTACGAAGCAAGGAAGGTTGTCTGCCCTCTAGGTTTAGAGGTTCTGAAGATACATGCATGCATCAACGACTTCATCCTCTACCGCGGTGAATACGAGAATTTGAATGAATGCCCGGTATGCACTGCATTGCGTTATAAGATCAGAGGCGATGACCCTGGTGACGATGTTGAGGGCGGGAAACCCAGGAAGAGGGTTCCCGCCAAGGTGATGTG
Organism: Triticum aestivum; assembly: GCF_018294505.1. NCBI lineage: Eukaryota > Viridiplantae > Streptophyta > Magnoliopsida > Poales > Poaceae > Triticum > Triticum aestivum. Next base: position 33,208,702 of record NC_057806.1, on the reverse strand, counting down.
GTATGCTCCTATAATACCACGGTTGAAACGTCTGTTCAGGAACAAAGAGCATGCCAAGTTGTTGCGATGGCACAAAGAGGACCGTAAGTCGGACGGGGAGTTGAGACACACCGTAGATGGAACGCAATGGAGAAAGATCGACAGAGAGTTCAAAGATTTTGCAGCTGACGCAAGGAACATAAGATTTGGTCTAAGTACAGATGGCATGAATCCTTTTGGCGAGCAGAGCTCCAGCCATAGCACCTGGCCCGTGACTCTATGCATCTACAACCTTCCTCCTTGGTTGTGCATGAAGCGGAAGTTCATTATGATGCCAGTGCTCATCCAAGGTCCGAAGCAACCCGACAACGACATCGATGTGTACCTAAGGCCATTAGTTGATGAACTTCTACAGCTGTGGGGCAGACCTGGTGTCCGTGTGTGGGATGAGCACAAAAAAGAGGAATTTAACCTACGAGTGTTGCTTTTCGTAACCATCAACGATTGGCCTGCTCTTAGTAACCTTTCGGGACTGTCAAATAAGGGATACAATGCATGCACGCACTGCTTACATGAGACTGAAAGTGTACATTTGCCAAATTGTAAGAAGAACGTGTACCTTGGGCATCGTCGATTTCTTCCGAAAATTCATCCAGTAAGAAAGAAAGGCAAGCATTACAACGGCAAGGCAGATCACCGGCCGAAGCCTGCGGAACGCACTGGTGCTGAGGTATTTGATATGGTCAAGGATTTGAAAGTCATCTTTGGAAAGGGTCCTGACGGACAATCAGTTCCGAAGGGAGCTGACGGGCACGCAGCCATGTGGAAGAAAAAATCTATATTCTGGGAGCTAGAATATTGGAAAGTCCTAGAAGTCCGCTCTGCAATCGACGTGATGCACGTTACGAAGAATATTTGCGTGAACCTCCTAAGCTTCTTGGGCATGTATGGGAAGACAAATGATACAAAGGAAGCACGGCAGGACCAGCAACGTTTGAAAGACCCTGATGACCGGCATCCGGAATGGTTTCAAGGTCGTGCCAGCTACGCTCTGACCAAAGAAGAGAAGGTCATCTTTTTTGAATGCATGAGCAGTATGAAGGTCCCGTCTGGATTCTCGTCCAATATAAAGGGAATAATAAACATGGCGGAGAAAAAGTTCCAAAACCTGAAGTCTCACGACTGCCATGTGATTATGACGCAATTGCTTCCGATTGCTTTGAGGGGGCTCCTGCCGGAAAATGTTCGAGTAGCCATTGTGAAGCTATGTGCATTCCTCAATGCAATCTCTCAGAAGGTAATCAATCCAGAAGATCTACCACGGTTACAGAACGATGTGATCCAATGTCTTGTCAGTTTCGAGTTGGTGTTCCCGCCATCCTTCTTCAATATTATGACGCACCTCTTGGTTCACCTAGTCGAAGAGATTTTCATTCACCATCGAGGTTGTCGACAGTGCAACCGGCAGGCCGCTGGAGCCCCGCAAGAACGCCACCAAGTTTGTCAACCAATGCGGAGCCATTGTTAGAGACAACGTCTCGATCACCGTCCAGGAGTGGAATAAGCCAAAGAAGGCACGAATTGCTGGTTTCACTTTTGTCGATAAGAGAACAAAAAAAGATTGCTTCAAAAAGCTTATGGAACATTTCGTTCTACCTCCGGAATACAACAAAATTCGATGAGGAGGGTATCAAGATTGAGGAAAACAAGGAGAGGAGGAGGCTAGTCAAACAGTTCGCTCTTCATAAGATGGCCGACGCATTCCGGAAATTCAAGAAAAATCTAGCCCATGACTTTGTCAAGCAGAACAAGACCCCGGATTTCAAAGGACAATATGAGAAACTGAAACATGATTGGCCAGAATTTGTGAAGCAAAAGAAATCGGAGCAGTTCATTCAAATATCGAAAAAAATAAGGAAAATGCGGCTAAGAAGGAGTACACTCATATTATGGGGCCAGGAGGGTATCGCCTTTGGGAGCCTAGGTGGGAGAAGATGGAGAACGAGCTGAGGGCGCGAGGAATCCGTCCAGGTACGGAGGGATGGGACCCAAGGGCCAAAAGCTGGTGGTACGGGCATGGGGGAACGCTGAACCCGGAGACAGGGGACTGTGTTTACCGGGGCAAAATAATTAAACCCACCCAAGCCCTTATTGACGCAATGAGGGATGCTCAAGAGGGGAAGATCAAGTTCAACAGAGAGAACGACGCGCTGACAAAAGCCCTCGGGAATCCTGAACACGGAGGACGTGTACGAGGCATGGGGCACATTCCGTGGAAAATAGGGTTCTGCCAGAACGATGACCCGTACGGTTACAGAAGCCGGAAGAGAAAGATGGATCCGGAAGCAGATGTTGTGGCGCGGTTGGCATCGGAAATGGATGTGATGAAGAAAACCGTGAGTGTACTAGTAGCCGAACGAGATGCAGCTCGGGCGCAGCATGAAGATCATCCAGCGGATCTCAGAAGCTAGCAGCGGAGAAGCAGTGTGGCTTCCACGGAGGCCCCACCGGCTGGTGCAGATGCACCGACGATCGAAATTACTGCACCGGAGCCTCTGGTGGTCGAAATTACTGCACCGGAGCCTCTGGTGGTCGAAATTACTGCACCGGAGCCTCCTCGCTACCCCGTGGACGATATAAAGGAGATGAAAGAATGTCATCTGTATTATCCTATCGGGAACATGTCCATGAAGGTAGCCATCGGCAGTGCTTTACCATGTTTACCTGGAGCACTCCACCACAACACCCCCATTCAAGATGGCTATGCTCGTGTCACGGTGGAGGACATAGTCCAAGGGTTTGAGGACCTGGAGATTGACATTGCTACACCTGAAGGGGAGAAAAGACTTGGAGATGTCAAGCGCCATTTCATTCTATGGCAAAAGAAGTTTATCAAGTTTCCAAGCGAGGTGCCAAGGACAACAAGTCCACCCCCCTACGGTGGTGGCGGTTCACCTACACCTCCGTCACGTCAGCCGACGTCCCCCAGTCCACAACGTCCGGCGGGTGATCAGACGCCGCCCCCCAGTCCTCGTCCGGCGGGTGATCAGACGCCGCCCCCCAATCCACCTCCGGCAAAGAAGCAGAAGCAGTCCTGGATTATTAACCCGGACCCTTATGTACCTAAGACCACAAAGGTACCGGAGCCATCATTGAAGCCTCTCCCCACAAGGCCTTGGGAACGTAGTGCCGAGGAAACTGTCGCGGCTGCGGCTGCTGATCATGAGAAATGGAAGGCGGACTGCAAGAAGAAAAGAGAGGCCGAGCCCAAGCCAGTATTTTCTGATGAGCAAAAGAAGTGGGCTAAGTCATTTTTGAGCACACCGTCCCAAGCCGCGAAGAATCTGCCTGACGACTATGCACGTGAACTTCGTAGGCAGGCACTCATGTTGAAGGAGAAGATAGAGCGGGCGGAGAACCAGGAGAACAAAGCCTTGGAGGAGGCCGAGAAAACGGAATTAGAAAGTAAAAAAAGCGGGAAACGAGTTGCCCAGCTCGGGGAACAAAGTAAACAATCGATTGCCCCGCTTATAGTGAAAGTCGCCGGTCCGGATGACCCCGATATCATAGCAGCTGCGGCAGCACATGGATTGACTGTAACGAGTGCCAGAGAACAAGCGGCCAACTTAGGTATTACTCTTCGTGAACTGTTAGGCCTTGATGAGGCGCCAGTGAAGGAGGTAGTAATTACATATGTGAAGAATGGGCCTCTCGTCGAGCCTGCGCAGGAACAGGATCTACCTCCACAAATGAAAGGTCTGCTGAAATGGTACAAGGGTTACATAAAAAATAAAAACGCCAAAGAATATATTTATGCGGAAGTTAGATATGAGCATCACTTCAAACATTACTATGTACAAATTCATCTGAGTGAATTGTTCCAGCTTTTCAAACATTACCATGGCAAATTTCTATATTTAAGAACCACAACAAATTTATATTTTTTTCATAACCAACCATGTTGTACACGCAACAAGATTAACCATGTATCCATGGCAAAATTCCCTAATATTTTCCATCTTTTTTAAATTAGAAAATTCCAAATTTTGCCATGTGCCCACTACAAATTATCAAAAAAATCCATGTTTTTTTGGTCAATGTTTTTATATTTTTTACATGTGCAATTTTTATTATAGGTAACATAGCTGCTATATTATTTTATAGCATGGAAATTTTATATTCATTAGACCATGGTAGTTTTTTCCGTAGGTACTTTAGCAATTTTCGTTATGTAGACGATGACAATTTCTTTTTGGTTAGACCATGGTAATTTTTTGTAAGCAGGATGCAATTTAGACCATAGTTCTCTTGTCTTGCAACATTTTCTTGGACCATAGCGATTTTATTTAGCGTACCATGGTAAATTCCTTTTTTACGTGCTATCAAATTTTTTGACATGGCAATTTTGGACCTTCTTACAAGCACAACCTTTTTTCCGCAATGTAGACTTTTGCTATGTGAACTCTTCTGTTTTTTTATTAAATTTGCCATGTTATTTCCACAAAAAAAAACTTAATTTTTTATGAGATTTTTTTGTTTGAAACAAAATATTTATGTTTGTTCTTGTTTTTAATATGACAAATTTTGTCATCCAATTTTGTTGTGTACAACCTGTCAATTATACTATTTTTTATTTATACCTACATCATGAAAAAACTTTCTTTTTTAATATTTCATTTATTTATTTATTTGCATAGGGGAATGATGATTGGGCGAGAAGCCTAGCGAAGGTCATGTACGGCTTTGTATTCGCTTGGCGGGTTACCTGTAGCGAATAGAACGTTCGCGCTGGAGGGGGTTCTCCAGCGAACTACTGGTTCGGGCTGACATCGCTAGAAATCTGATCTTCGGTAGACATTGGGGGTCCATACTTTATCCCTGATTCAGACAAAAGATACTGTTTCTCCTTCTTCTGTTGCATGCAACTCCATGAAAGAATTCAATGTTTTTATCTTCTATTCACCATGGATCAAACCTGGACAAGATGAGGAGATGAGACACTGAGGCACTGTTAGTCAAGGTCAAGAGGAAGAAAGAGGAAGAGAAAGAAGAATTCAGCGACAAAATGCAAGAACGAGGAGACGGAGGGGGAGGGACTCACCGTCACTCGTCGGATGTGGGAGGTGCTTCCTTTTCCCTACGCGAGCGACGTGCTACACTCCAAGGGTGGTGTTGGAGGCTGCCGGCCACTGGTGTTGTGGACTGCGTAGCTGTTTAAGTAGCGAGTGTGGTCGTGTGCGATGCAAAGTGAGGCCGCGACCTAGACCATCTTTGGCAATGCTGCTCACCCAACACACACAGGTGCACATGCATGCGTAGTGCTCCTAGAAGCTAGATGAACGGGGAAGGGAGGGGGAGGGGACTCACCGTACATGTGAGCATGCAAGGCTGCGATACGCGAGCGACCCAGGCGGAAGCATGTGATGGTCTCGGTCGTCGCATTGATGTAGAGAGGAAACCACGTGCAAGTTTCGTCCGATCAAGGGAGCGCGTATAACATTTTTGGCTATGCTGTGGGATGCATGCCTGCCTAGTTAATATCTTTCCATACGTAAAGAAATGCTAGTGAAGCTCATCACGCACACGCATGCACATGCTCATTTTAATTAGCTACGGTGATTCTCAACTAGCGAGATTTCAGAGTAGCATGCCCATTCACCACCCTTAACGACGGGTGGCCAAATCAATCATTTCCATAAGCTTGCTTCTACCACATTTTGGCAGAATAGTTTCATTCTTTTTAATATCTTTTTTATGCATGATTGGTTGTCATTAACGGATGCAACCTTACTTTGACATACACTGAGTATTACAACGTGACATTATATTTTACACTAAACCATTCTTAAGCTTATTTGTCTTGGTTGAGAATGGGTGGTGGGGCTCCAAAGGTCTGCATGGTCATCTTGACCCTACATAATCATCTACTCGAAAAAGTGGCAAAAGAATAAATAAGGTGATGGTCATTGATGGCATGCTTCCACCAAGGCATAAAGTGATGAGGCATCATGTGCTTCCCAACAACGCGTGCTTTTAACATATTATCTTTAGTGGGCTTATTAATTTTTCTTCTTTTCATATTTCTTATAGTTTCTAGAATAGACAATAAACCTAAGTGATTCTCTATTTTTTTTCTTCTTCTTTCAATTTACTTGTAGGGAAAGAGATCGTCTCCTCTAAAGGAATTAGTGTTGCTTTAAAAATAAATTAATAGTTTAGATGCACCACCCAAACTAGTTGCTTTAACAAACTGGGATGGTCATTGTTTGATCTCTTTTCAACACATGGAAAATCCTAGCATATTAGTCCCTCACATGCTCACATATCAAATAACCATGACTCTAAACTATTTTTGCAATGACCACTAAACTTTGTTTAGCGTCAACCAAGGCTCGGAGAATGTACTTCCTCCGTCACAGTTAAATTTGCGTGTGTTTCCACAATAGACAAGGTTTAGGGCGCATTACATTTATTTCTAGTAGCTAATTAGTACTCCGATATACTATTTCTATATGCATGCGTAGTGTGAATGGTATTTTTCAGCTCATCTCACAACCAATAGATAACCACCTAGGTTCCAGAGAATTTCCAAACACGTCTTCTAAACCGTGACGGAGGGAGTACGACATAACGAGATCATCAATGTAAGTTAATGTACGACATAACGAGATCATCAATGTAAGTTTAACCATTAAATTAATGTAGGCCGCGCAGGAATTCAGATCGGGATACACATGCACGTCAAGTTGTAAATAAGTTTTTATAATTGATCAAGTGGAATTATGGCATAGGAAATCAAGTGAAGACTGCCTCCTTAAATAGGATAACAATGCTTAACCGCCATTATGCACCGAATGTGCATGTGTCCCCTCGATGCATGTGGTGCCCCAATGGCGGATAGTCAAGATAATCTCGTCATTACCGAAGATCGCAACTCCCACATCTCAACGATGTATGTCGTGGTGCACCATGCACGATACGCTTTCATGGCACTTTGATGGTGCATGTTGTCAAGTGGTCACCTATGCGTCGTGTCTAGCTGTGTCACACTTCCTACTACACCACGCGACGACTAAGCTAAATGATATCAAGTAAGGCACATATCCCCACAAGAATTGGGGCCGTAAATTTAGTATGAACACAACACAACCTATTTTGAGACATATTCGTGATTATTGTGTGTGGTGACATATTGAAAGCAACAAGCACAATTCACCAAAGGAGATATGCAAATGGGCACAAGAGAATCATATCATTATGGTTAATGATTAAAGGAGAGATGCAAACTCAACTTTAAGTTACATGGACGGGCTCCAAAGGTCTGTATGGTCATCTTGACCCTTGTGGTCTACTCAAAAGGCTTGTCAGAGGAAGAAAGAAGGTGATCTCGATTGATGGCATGCCTCCACGAAGGCATAAAGTGGTGAGCCATCATGTACTTTGAACTTTAATTGTTTGCCCTTTTCCCCCTAAAAACAATCCTTTCAAATGTATTTGATGGTATATGTTTGATATATATCCAAAGCCAGTGACCATATTGCCCTTTGTGCATGTTTGACTGAAGACCGAGCCCTTCACGTGAAATTCCCCAAATTCCTCCCCGCCAGCTAGGCACTCCTCGCAGCCGCCCTTGCTGCTCTTTGGCGCCGGCCCTTGCTGCTCCTCGCCGCCGCACTTGTAGCTCTCTGGTGCCGCCCCTTGCTCCTCCCTACCACCACCCCATGCTCCTCGTTCCTCCCCACGAGCAACAACAATAGCAGCATGGGCGCCATGAGTACGACGAAGGCAAGTGCCGGCCACGAGCACGACACACGCGGGGCCCTGCCGGCAAGAGTCAGCAGCAGCTCCATGACGCGCGTCCCACGGGAGAGGAGCTCGTTGCCTCACTCCCCATCCCCGATGGTCCTTGACGGCGACTTCCCCCCGTGGTCCTGGGCGGACGCGTCCACGCAGATGAATGAGCGGCGCGGTCCGGACCATGGCGAGTGAGGACCGTGCCGGCCATGGTGAGCTCGGTGCAGAGGCGTGCGGCCTACCTGCGATGCCAACCCCGACAACAGGCAGTCTCACGTGACGCCGCGGGGCTCCTCCATGGGCGGCAGGTCAAGCCGCCTCGCCGTCGCTTCGGATTTCTGCTCCTCGCCGATCCGCATGTCGCGTCCCAGGAATCGCGCCTCGAGCTTCGGGCGTACGCGGCGTGGTCAATGGGGTGGAGCAGGGACAAACTTGTCTTTCCTCGTGGGCAAGGGCAAAAAATCAAAGTCCAAAGTAAAATGTGCTAAAATATCAAATCCAATGTAAGCAGTGGCAAATTATCAAAGTGCGAAGTAATAAGGGGCAAATAATCAAATCCCCCAGTAAAATATACCAAGAAATTATTTAGACGATTTGGAGGTCCCTGTTACATCTCCATATCAAATAACTTAGAGTGTGATTTATTGCTCTTACTCTCTGAGATGGATGTTGATGAGCGGTACAACCGATAATTCACTTCAAAGCACGGCTTAATTTACACACTTGGGCTATTACCGCGCCAAGTGACATGACAGTGGGTATGATTCTTGTTTGCTCCGCCTCCACCAAGTGCCTGAAACTAGTGTATGTATGTTTCAGGTTCTTCTTGGGCATATCTCGCACTCCTTTGTTGTACAGCGATTGATCAATGAATAAGATTATGTATACTGCAGTACCAACAACGGAGCAGTTGCTTCTTTAGACACAACAAGCTGACAATTAATGTTTGAGGCATAAAAAATGGAATTTCATCAAAATCTTTATTTTTTGTATATATATTATTTATTTTATTGTTTTGTATCTAGCAAAATTGTAAGGTAAAAAACATAAAAGATCCTGGATTCTCCATTTAATTCGGAAAAAAAGAGATTATTGTTCGTAGAACATCGATAGAGAAAAAAAGGCGACTATCGGATTTGAACCGATGACCGATGAATGGATTCAGGACGCACATTTCGGTTTGACCACTAAAAATACTAGGAGGACAAACACGAACCAATAGCAGGAGCCTCCAGTATATATATGGGCGACCAATGTCGACTTGTCCGGTTCATCATAGCCATACAGCGATAGTAGAAGAGTGTGTGAATCGGTCACAGAACTACACAGATAGCATAAACAGAAAGAAGAAAAAAACCTACTTCTTCCCAAGATGTTGGGTTTCAGGTCATGCTCAAGAGTTACTTCTTCACTGCCTTGACAACCACGAGCATGACGATAACAACTATCACTATCACCAGGAGAGCGATTATGGCGTAGCACATCCACTTTCTCGAGTTCTTCTGCAACGTCTTTGCCTTCTGGAGGGCATCCAAACTATGTTGTATGTAGTTGGTAGCATTTGAAACCTTGGAATAACAAACAAAATGCCAGCATCGCATTCGTTAGCTTGTTTATTGACAAAATCGGTTAGGTCTATTTGTTAGAATAAAGCTGTTTTCACAAGTTCGTCATCTTACATGTGGCTCTATGTGGTCAATCATGTCTCCTTGAGCCTTAACCAATACTGCCATATCCAGGAACATCTACAAGCCAAAACCCAGGAAATGGGGTACATTAACACA
>NC_057806.1:33190300-33198859 GCF_018294505.1 Triticum aestivum | reverse complement strand
ACCACCCTTTTAAAGGTAACCTGCTGCAACTCTAGAAGCTTCTTCTCTAGATCTCTTACAGCATCAATAATCTACCATACTATCAATAATCTACCATAATGGCTGAGAAACATTCTTATAAAGTTACAGAAAGTCAAAAGAATGACAATTTGCAAAACTCTTTATTTTACTTTTTAGAACATATAAGCATCAACAAAGCCACTTGCACCGCTTATAAAGAGCTCGATGCTTGGATGCCTCATATACATGGGAAAGCAGAGTAGTTTCTCCCTGCTGCTCTATGAGGGCATATCAAATCAAATAGCCCAAGTACTCCAGCTGTCCCAAAATAAGTGTCGTGCCTTTAGTTCAAATCTGAACTAAGCCATGACACTTATTTTGGGATGGAGGGACTAGTAAATAGAAATATGCACTGGCTTTAACTTTTTTTGTGTGTGTATCTAGAGATTACAATTAGGCATTAGAGGAAAAATTTATTTATTCCCAGACATAATAGGAAAATCATCACTTACATGTCAATTTGGAAATTCAAGTTAGAGGAAAACAATACCTGAAAATCATCGATCTGTTCCTTCAAATTATTCTTCACTGCTCTGTAGAGATCAATCAGTAAGCAAAGTGACTAAGGACTACATTTGCGCAAAAAAAAGGCTAATTCATGCAGCCAAGAGACTGGAAACATAAATCGACAGTGAATTTAATTTACCCAGCGGTCTGTTCCCTTAATTGATCTACCGTAGAGCCCTTCCCGCGTCCAGGTTTCTGCTTGTTAGATAAGTTCTGTGGCATAGCACAGGGGCAAGCAGCAAACCATTAGCAGCATGTCCATCTTTTAGTTTATGCTATGCAGACAGAAGAATAACATACATCTTCTTCGAGTTTATCAAGTTTTGTTTTGGCCATACGAGCAATTTTCCTCGCTTCATCAACATCTTTCTCCATTTTCTGCCGAATCGCTTAAAAAATGTATTGTTGTGCGTGACTAAGTAAAGCAAAATTTTCATCTCATTTATATAAGGTTTGGAGTTGTCACCTTTCTTTTTTTTTAAAAGGGGGACTCCCCGGCCTCTGCATCAGAGTGATGCATACGGCCATCTTATTAACCAAATAAAGCAGTGCCAATATGGTTCCAAGGTCTCCAAAAATAATAAAAAAGCAAAGAAGGCTCACACAGAGCCAAACAAGGCTAGAAACACCAACTAGCCACGAAAAGACGCCACAACCGGCTGGCTAAAAATAAATAGGTAAACTAATTGCCTATCCTATTATATGACCGTCATCCAAACCGGTTGAAGATATCCCGAGCTACCATCTCCCAACGGAAAGATCCAGTAACCAAATGCTCCCTGGCCTTCATCGGAGTGAGTAGCGACCATGAATGGATCAGTGCCGTGGTTCGGAATATAACCTGCAAAAAATGGATACGTGATATTCTGTTAAAAACCAAATCATTTCTGCAAGTCCAGATAGTCCACAACAAAGCGCAAACTCCAACCCGAATGTGTCTCACTAAGTCAGGCTCAATCCCATTAAGCCATGTCCCAAATAATGCGTTGACAGAATTCGGTGGATTGATATTAAAAGCAATGTGGACCGTCCGCCAAAGGACTTTGGCCAATGGGCAATCAAAAAAGAGGTGTCTGATTGTCTCATCTCGATCACAGAAACTACACCTAGTAGGTCTTGTCCAATTACGCTTTATCAAGTTGTCCTTGGTTAAAATAACTTGTTTATGAACAAACCACATAAACACTTTTATTTTCAAAGGAACTTTGACGTCCCAAACATGCTTGGAGGTAGGAATGGAGTTCAAATTAATAACATCAATATGCATTGATTTAACTGTGAATACTCCAGACTTAGTCAGTTTTCAGCGTAATTCATCGGGTTGTTGAGAAAGCTGAACCTTCATCAGTCTCCTAACTAGACGGAGCCATTCTTCCCAACGATTGCCCGCTAGCGACCGTCGAAACTGAATATTAAGGGGGATATATTGAAATACCGATGCGACGAACACCTCACGTCATCGAACAATACGGTATAAAGATGGATATTGAATGGCCAAGGGTGTCTCGCCGAGCCAAGTATCCTCCCAGAAACGTGTACTAGCGCCGTTTCCAATAACAAACTTCATCCTATTAAACAAAGATTGTTTGACTTTTATCAGTCCTTTCTAGAAAGGTGAATCAGTTGGCCTGACTGTGACCTGGGACAAAGTTTTTGTCTGGAGGTACTTGCTGCGAAGGATTTGAGCCCAATAGCATCATGCTCCGGTGAGAGCTTCCACGGCCACTTGCTAAGAAGGCATCTGTTCTTAACTTCTAGATTCTCAATACCAAGACCCCCTTGGTCTTTCGGTCTACAGATGATATCCATTTAGCAAGCCGATATTTTCTTTTAAGCTCATCACCCTGCCAAAAGAAACGCGATCGATAAAAGTCCAGTCTTTTCCTAACACCAACTGGTACCTCAAAGAACGATAGGAGAAACATAGACATACTCGTGAGCACCAAATTTATCAGGATTAATCGGCCTCCGTATGACATGAGCTTACCCTTCCAGCAACTTAGTTTCTTCTCAAATCGGTCCTAGATGCACTTTCATTCTCTCTTTGTCAGCCTACAATGGTGGATTGGAATACCTAGATAAGAGAAGGGTAACTCTCCCAACTCGCAGCCAAACAATTGCCTACAAGCCTCCTATTCTTCTTTGGCTCTACCAAAACAGAACAGCTCGCTCTTATGAAAGTTAATCTTTAACCCGGTCAATTGTTCAAATAGGCATAACACAAGCTTCATATTTCTCGCCTTGGCCAAGTCATGCTCCATAAAGATAATTGTATCATCGGCGTACTGAAGGATGGATACACCTCCATCAACAAGATGAGGTACCAATCCACCTACTTGACCATTTTCTTTAGCCCTTCCTATCAAAATTGCTAACATATCCACCACAATGTTAAACAGGATAGGGGACATCGGATCTCCTTGTCTTAGGCCTTTATGTGTCTGGAAGTAATGACCTATATCATCATTTACTTTAATTCCCACACTACCTTTTTGCGTAAATGATTCAACCTGTCGGCGCCAGGCTTCATCAAAACCTTTCATACGCAATGACTGTTGGAGGAATGGCCATTTGACCTTATCGTACGCTTTCTCGAAATCCACCTTAAAAATTACTCCATCTAATTTTTTGGAATGGATTTCATGAAGCGTTTCATGCAGGACGACCACCCCTTCAAGGATATTTCTGTCCGGCATGAAAGCAGTTTGGGACTGTTGCACCACAGAATGCGCAATCTGTGTGAGCCTATTAGTCCCAACCTTGGTGAAGATTTTGAAACTAACATTGAGGAGACAGATCGGCCTGAACTGCTCAATTCTCACAGCATCCGTTTTCTTAGGAAGCAGTGTGATAGTTCCAAAATTCAAGTGAAATAAGTGAAGCTGTCCAGAGAACAGATCGTGGAACATAGGTAGCAAATCCCCCTTAATAATGTGCCAGCACTTTTTATAGAACTCGACCGGGAATCCATCCGGTCCGGGAGCCTTATTGTTTTTCATCTGTGCAATAGCATCAAACACCTCCTTCTCTGAGAACGGGGCAACCAGAATATCATTGTCGGCAGCCGATAGTTGAGGCATATCCTCAATCCTGGACTCGTCGAGGGACACACAATTATCATCTGGAGGTCCAAATAACTGCCTATAATACTCGGTAATATATGTTTTTAGGTTATCATGTCCTAAAATAGTGCCCTCATCGTGTTCAAGTTGGAAGATTCGCTTCTTTCTGTGCTTACCATTAGCAATCAAATGAAAGAATTGAGTATTTGCGTCCCCTTGGACCACTTTGCAGACTTTAGCTCGCAAATCCCACTTCAATTCTTCTTCGCGGAGCAGTTCTTTCAACCTCTTCTCCGCCTCATTTTTAACCTGAAGCTCAGCTGGCAGCAAAATCGTGGATTCGGCCTTTATGTCTAGGGCCTGTATAAGAGAAAGGAGTCTATCCTTTTCAATCTTATACACACCACTGAGGTGTTTGGCCCAACCCCGTAAGAAACTTCTCAAATGCCTAATCTTATTCTGCCAACGCTCGACCGCAGTTGTACCTCCTGCACCCCTAGCCCATTCCCTGGCAATCAGGTCCAAGAACCCCTCGCGTTCGAACCATGACATCTCGAAAGAGAAGGTGTTCTTGTTACCCACGTGATTCGGCTCCCCTGAGTCCACGAACAAGGGTGTGTGATCAGATATTCTCCGCGAGAGAGCTTGCACCGTAATCAGAGGGAACTTTTGTTCCCACTCCACGCTCGCAAGAACTCGATCAAGTTTTTCGTAAGTTGGGTTTGGCAGAGCATTAGCCCAGGTAAACTTTCTACCAGAAAGCTCTATCTCCCTCAGATCCAAGCTTTCAATAATGGTATTGAACATAAACGACCACCTGCAGTAAAAGTTATCATTATTCTTCTCCTCTCTCCTCCTAATGATATTGAAATCACCCCTAACTAAAATTGGAAGCTGTTCTGACCCACAGATTCGAACAAGGTCCGCCAGAAACTCCGGTTTAAGCTCGGGTTGTGCGGCACCATAAACCGCCACCAAAGCCCAGTTGAAACCATCTACTTTAGACTTGACTCGAAACTTAACCGCGAAGTCGCCCATCACTACACTTCGGACTTCAAGCGAATCGCATCTCACACCTAGCAAGATACCACCCGATCTTCCTCGCGGAGGGAGGCAATGCCAATCGAAATCAATACCACCCGCAAGAGAGGACAGAAACTGGGGCGCAAAGTTTTCTCTACCAGTCTCCGATAGAGCAATGAAATCTAAACGCTGCTCTAATGATGCCTTAGCAAGAAACCTTCTTTTAGCCAAGTCCTTTAGACCTCTACTATTCCAAAAGATTCCTTTCATATTTCGTCATGGAATTTTTTAGTAGTCCGAATCCTAGCACTCCTACGAACTGCAGAATCGGGATAGATCTTACGTTTCCACTTGCGCTTTGGTTTACTAGGCTCTGACGCTCGGTCCTCATAACCTGGTTCAACGATACTACCATCGGCATTCTCTAGGGGCACATCATCGTCCTCAGGCTCATGATTGGGGGGTGCTAGATCCGCACACAGATTATCGAGCACTCTAACCCCTAACGCATCAATCTCATCATCATTCATCGGTTTAACTGCTGCAAGATTACGAATAGTCTCTAAGGCACGCTCCGCCTCCAAATCTAACAGATCATTCACCGAATTGGAAATCTCACTATCAGTAGCACCTAGTGAAACTCCTAATTGGTTTGCATTATTTATAATCTCCTCATTAGAAAAATGCAATAAAGAATTTGATATGTTGACGGACATACCAGAAGAGATCGCAGCATCCTGAAGCTTGGCCGCCCTCATAGCGCACCGCTGCTGCATATCATCAACCTCCGGGAGCTCATGGATACGAGCACTCATCCGTCTCCCCGTCGAGACGGGGTCCGGGATCCCGCCAAAAGCAACGACCTCCTTCCTAGTAAAGCCTCGCGCTGAGTCCCTCAAAGGGTCAACCGAGGTTACCGGAGGAGGCGGCTGCGGGCTCCCAAGCCCCTCAGACAAATGCCCCATGCCGGGGTCCACAGCCACGGGTACGACAGGAAAGGAGATGGCGGGGGCCGCCTGCCCGCGCCCTCCTCCCGCCCCACCCACCGGCGCAGAGTGGAGCGCCGTCGGCGTAGGAGACGCGGTCCTCCTGACCGCCGAAGATGAAGGAGGAGCCAGGGCCACCTGCCCTAGCCCCCCCCCCCAGCGCTGCTGCTGGCGCGGGTGTCGCCGCCACAACCGGAGTAGCAGGAGCCGAGGTCGCCTGCCTCGGGCTCCCTCCCCCAGCGCTGGCCGACCCCAACGTGACCGACGTCACCGGCGTCGGGATATGGAGAGGAGAAGTCAAGGCCTCCTGCCCCGAACCCGGCGTCGGGACTCGGGATATGGATATTGAGACTCGTTAAGTTAGCTATTAAGCTCTCAATTCCGTCAACCTGTGTGTGTGTGTGTGTGTGTGTGAAAGCAGCATCACATGTCATTAATCTGAAGTGCAAAAATGGACAAATAACATCAGGAACAAGATTAGTATGGAGTTTCCTAAACAGCATGCACCTTCTTGAAGAATCCTTTTAAATTATCAGAGGCGTCGGGCTGATACATCCCCATTTCAACATCCCCCTCATCTCTTGAGGAATCCCACCGGGGAAGCTCAAAGGAATCCTGCAAAATCAGAGTGTTTATAAGAACATGTACTGCACAGCAGCACCTGCACGAAGGCTTGCTTGATTGCTATGAATTCGATCTGACATTATAGCCAATTGTGCTGGTACTTTCATCATCAGCTAAAACCTACCAAACCAATAGGACAGGATAGTTGCGGAAATAAAGCATTGGCATTATTATAACTGGTCCCAAAAGAATATTACTAAAGCTTATACTTGCTAGCAGAAGATATAAACTGCTCAAAAAGAGTATTTGAGATGTCACATTCAAAATCAGAACATGACGGCGAGTCGGCGACCATGTATGTAATGCCAAAAGAACATTCTGAAGTTAATTTGAGTGCTGAAATAAGTAATATAATGTGGTCACATTACGTGTTGTTTTCAAACTAACAAACAAGGGAGTGCCTAGGACTCATCTAGATGAGATATAATTTGGTCTCATTCACCTGAAAACAAAAACAGATAAAAATAATACTACAAACCACATCAACACACACGCATCTTATAGTATCAATCCAATGGCTATAAAAGTGAATGAGACATAACTAAAACTCAGCTAGATGAGTTCTAGCAAAGCCGAACAAACAAACAGTGAATGACATTTTGAGACTCGAGTGCTTGCTAAGCATAAAGCTGGGACAAACTAAAATCAGAATAACCTCCCGGAGAGGTTCAGACAAGTGCAACCAGCCCACTGCTGATAGCACACACAAAAAGAGCAAGCAGATCCTAAAAGGAGGGGCAAATAAATCCTGCTACTTGGAGCTCAAGCAGATCAGAGCAACTAAGCCGATTCCTGGAGAACGGTTCGTTGAGCAATTGAGCAGTGTGAAGAGATGAAAGGAGGAACACGAGGAGGAGGGTTCAGAGGGGGTGCAGAGGGAACTTACGGTTAGTAGGTTGTTCATGCCGGCGGGGCGGGGCGGGAGGAACAGACGGCGGGGCGGCAAGGAGACGGAGGAAGGAACGGACGGACGGCGGCGCGGTGAGGGTTTAGCTGGAGGCACGCCTCGTGTCGCTTTCGTTTCCTTTCATTTTCTTTTCTTTCCGTGTACAGGCTCCACTATTCCTTGCAGCGTGCAAGGAATAGGACACGTACGTCCTATTCCACATC
This sequence comes from Triticum aestivum, assembly GCF_018294505.1. Classification (NCBI taxonomy): domain Eukaryota; kingdom Viridiplantae; phylum Streptophyta; class Magnoliopsida; order Poales; family Poaceae; genus Triticum; species Triticum aestivum. The sequence continues at coordinate 33,191,487 of NC_057806.1, read as the reverse complement.
TTGAGCGTGGAATAGTTGACGAAAGGCCTATGGCTCCCTCACATGGGCTGGCCACGTCATCTGCTTTTTTTTTAGTGTTTGTGCTTTTTTATTCTTGAAAAATATATATATATATATATATTTTTTGAGAATCAAGAGCTTTACTAATCAACCAACGGATTACATTCCTTCCTTACAAAAGTCATAAGAAAGGTGGGAATATAATTTCCTTAATGAATGTTTGACACGACGAAATAGAAACAAAACGTGAGCATGCCAATGTACCTAAGTACACCGTGAAAAAATATAAGGAAATATCTATTTTATTAATCTTGTGTCGAGAAAAAAATATAAAAAATCCCTATGAAGGATGCGCTCGATGGCCGGGATAACTGGTGTCCGCCTGGTGCGGCGAGCCAGCCTCGTCGTGGCTGAGGATCTGCACTGTTTTTATTACTTGTAGGGTAGAAACGATTAAGAGGTTATATCATGGATCAAACTGGGGAACATGAAGCATACTATGAGGATCTCGCATGTACTATATCTGAAAATTATTTTTGATTTGTAGCGTATGACTTCAACTTCATTATCCTGAAGGTGGACAGTGGAAAGATGGCGGTGGCTGATTCTAGAGCATGCATATGCGGTGTGTGTAGCGGGTTTGCTAGACCAGCTGGTACTCTTGGCTCGCCGGTGGGCGGTTTGATGAGGCCACTAGATTAGATGGTGTGTGTTGATGCGAGGTCAGGGCACATCATCAAGCTTGTAGGTGTAGTGACAATGATTGTCAGGTAGGTGCTATGGGTTGATCCATGTATTTATTTTGTCGGGTCCTGTTGAACAATATGATTGTGCGCATGCTGGATGCAGAGGTCAGGAGTATACCTCTTTTTTTGGAAAAATAACTTCACTACCTGCAAATTTTGATGAATATGTATTTTTATGAAACATCAGTGAAAAGTAGTGCATCATGAGTAAAGAATGGTGAAGTTTATATGAGTCTTGATGATTTTTTCACTGAATTTCTTGTTTATTCTACAGAGTTATGATGATGAACCTTTTTTCAATCTTTGATGTTATTATCATGAAACAATCTTTGTTCAATCTAATGAATTATTATGATGAACCATTATTGAAATATTAATGAAATTATTAGGATGAATCTTTGGTTAATCTATGCAATTGTTATCATGAAATTGTATATCCAT
>NC_057806.1:33155789-33189896 GCF_018294505.1 Triticum aestivum | reverse complement strand
ACGCAATTGCAAAGTAAAGAGATGGAGTTGATAGAATCACAAACACAATTGGCTCGTTGAACATTTTTTTCCGTGTTTCGAATAGTTGGTGTTATCTTACATCCAAGTTGATAGAGGCTTTGATCTACAAAGGATCTAAGATCACAATTATACTGGTTGTGAAATTCCATGAAGGAATAAGGTCCACAAAGGACTCACCCACGAAGGGTCCACAGAGGAGTAACAAAACTTATTACCACCATGGTGTACACCCAGGAATGACTACCCACACTAGGGTAAATCTCTACGAAGTAGGTGATCTCCGAGCCCTTACTAACTTCTTGGGTTCCTCACAATCTTAAAGATTTCAAAGCAACACCTAGACGATCTAGGACGCACACGCCATGATCCCCACTCACTATGGCCTTGCTACCCGAGCAACCAAGGATCCACGTCCTACCGCACCAGCGAACAAACCCACCATCGGTAGAACTCCGCTCTCACCACCCGAGAGCACCGCCACAGGTGCCATGGCCCTCGTCAGTGAGGAAGAGAAGTTGAAAACCTTGTCACCACCCTCCATGGCGTCCGCACGGAGATCTCAACAGTAGCAACCGGGGAAGGGAGAGAAGGAAGGGGGAAGACGTCACACCGGGAAACCTAGGTCGCCCCAGAGTCGCCCTTGGGAGGATGACACAACTAAGGGCCTATTTTCTCTATCAACGTGCGCGCCTTCACTTGTCTAGGCAATTTGACTACCCGTGAGCATGAGATTCACAAATTTTAGAGTACATTATGACGTTGCAATCAACTTTTTTCTGGCATTCCTCATGGAGTCCCCTTGCTATAGAGCAATGCGCCCCAGAACATGTATGTGATGCGCTAAAAAAGTAGAACTACACACGTGTTAGGGGCTTAGGGCATCTCTAATACGGACCCCTAAAACGGACACAGTGTCCATATATGTGCGCATCTACGGACAGTGATATGGGAGACGGTCATCCATCTGTGCTCATATATGTTTCAAACAGGATTTGAGCAAACCGAAGATTTTTATTTAAACCAGACCAAAATCATTAATTTTTGACATATTTCAACTAAACAAAAGCGGACGAGAGTTTTTAACCTAGTTTAAATGATTGCTAGCCGTGGCGGCGTCTATGTGCATTGCATCAAACTGTGTCGCAGTAGTGAGAAATATCGGTTCTGGATCTCCATGCTCTTATGTTACTCTCTTGGAAGAGATCGACCATCATCGGCGAAGAGGCGGAGGACCAAAAAAAATTAAGGTGTGGCGGACTCTTAAGTCATTGTTTTTTATGCACACGCTCGCTCGACGGCGAGGCCTAGCCCATGGTCGTTGTCGGCCATCCGCCCGTCCTGTCATCCGCCTAATCCTGCCAGACGTCGTCGTGTAGTTTTTGTCGAGTGTAGTTTTTGTTTTGAGAATTGCCCTCTCGGCAATTTGTTTAAGTGTTAGGCGGATTTGCATTCAACTGTACAATGTCCTTTTTTTTTTGCGAAAAGACTGTACAACGTCAATCAAACAAGTAGGGATTACATAAGAGATAAAGAGTTAACACCAATAATAAGCGTGTCCTAAGGGCATGCATGAGCAGCTTCATTCGTTCCTCTCTTGATCTATTGAAGCTTGAATCCCTGAATATTTTGGAGATAGATTTTCATCTCCCTAAAAACCTTGCTTCGTGGGTGTGTAGTTGGTTAGTGGCTTCGTGGGTCAACGCTATGGTTGCTTGATGCATCGTGTGTGTACTAGCTTCGTGGGGGTCTAGGATGATCGGTTTGTTCGTGGGCTGCGTGTGCGTGGCCCAGTTATGAGCGAACGGCCTCTCGTTATCGTAGCGACCTTTCTTAGCGTTGCATGGCAGCGAGGATATCCAGCGATAGTAGTTAGAAGCGTACGTATAAAATTTTCATCCCACCCAATCAAGGCATGGCTGGGGTCCTCCGCCACCATGGACGCCAAGAAGACCCGTGATCCGTTCCTTCTGACCGTGGCCAAGAAAACCATCCCGGCTGCCGTCCGGCGGGCCAGCGGATGGGCGCTCTTCACCGCCTGCGGCACCCTCGCCTCCTTCGCCTTGGGCCACGGGGTCGCCTACGCACTCGCCCAGTACAAGGTCTGCTGCACCCAGGTACTCTACGTAACTACGCCCGCTTGGCTGGTTTTCTGGACATTCCGAATTTCCTTCCGATCGATCCATCCACCCATCATGTTCATGCTTGGCTGTGGTGTTTGTCTGGGTGCAGTCCTCGTTCGTCCTGCGGTGCGTCCAGTGGACGGACGCGGAGGCCGACGAGGAGAGCGGGCTCTGGTTCGGGATGCTCTGCTGCGCCCTACTCCACACTCTGCGATGGCCCTGTAGCTCCCGTGCCGCCGCCGCTGGGTCCGCCGCGGCCTCGCCTACCTCGCGCTCGTGGTCACCATCGTTGGCCACTGCATGTACGCCGTCCACGTCCGCCTCATCCTGGCCGCCGACACAGGATACGTCTCCGCCAGGATCTTGGGCACGGCGGACATGGTCATCTCCGCGGGGGGAGACCTCCTCTGCTTCCCCGGCCTCCTCCTCGGAGATGCAGAGGATCATGTCCATGGATCAGTTCGTTCATGAGGTAGTACTGATGAAGTGATGGAATGAGAAAGTAGAGTATGCATTAATTATGCTATGACCATTGATGGAGTGCGCTATGTCTGAATGTACTAGTGTTAATTGGATGGATCGATCGTGTAGTATTTGTGTAATGTGGGCTAGTATATAATTAGCCTGAATTGTAGCCGTCTTGGGTGTATATATTGGACCTTTTCATTTCCCTGCACTGCAATATGATTATCAGGCTTTACATGTTCCGGCTTCGGTATAATTCATGTTGGTGAAACTGTTACTGCCCAAGTAGAGTAGCTAGCGCTCCGGAGCCACCAAAACTCCTTCAGGAAGAAGCACAAAAAGGCATCCGACCAGGCACGCCGGTCATCATCTTGCAAACTCTCGATCAGTGCGTGCTTCTCTTATTTTCTCTCCATCCAAATGTTGGAACTAGCTAGCTAGTCTAGTGTGTGCTCTGTTTTCTCGCTGAAATAAATCTTTCTTCTTGTTCCTTTTGCACACAGAAAATTGAACACACCATGGACGGCAAGAAGACGCCTGCGCCGCTGCCTCCGACCGTGGCCAAGAGGAAGTATTAACTGGATAGTAGAAAGCACATTAGGCATCCATGGTCCAGACGATGATGCACGCACGGTCTCGTTGCTGCATTTTTGTTTTCTCTTCCTGAATTTTCAATGCTGGCTAGACGAGAGTACTACTGTGTGCTGTGTGGGTTGACGGGTGCGAATCCCTCTTCTTGAACATGTCTGCTTTAATTTGTTGTCTGAAATTCAGGGCTAGTCCGGTGTGTGTGGTCTTCGTCGGTTTCCCTTAATTAACTGATGCCATGTATGGTTTTTGGGTCCAGTTTCCCTTATTAACCGGAGCAACTCTCTTCTTCTTAATGCAATGCGGGAGCTCTCCGTCCTCTGACAAGATTCCGTCAAAAAAAATTCAAGGCTAAAATACATACTACGCATGTTTGGAACAAGATATGCCTGTGATTCACAAGTTAATAATGGCCCCGGAACTGGCAGTATATAGCAGAATTAACAGACATGATGATATTTTTTTTTTTGAACCGGGCGCAACCCCTTTCCATTACTTTCATAACGGAAATACATCAGTTCAACAACTACCCGGGAAACCAAAGAAAGGGGAACGCGAGTTCAAGCATTCCTGGGAAACCCACGATGAACACCCGTCATCGGGCAGTTCACCGCGGGGGAAAACCCAGTGACACCAACATAACTACCACACGCATATATAAATCAACAGGCTGATCACAGTTTATGCTCACGCAGAAGCAGAAAACCACACACACCACCAGACATCAGGAGCCCAAAAAGGTAGTCCGAAGCAGATGAACCGCGATCAGGAGAAAACAGGATGTCTCGGAGCTAACTTCTGCCATCCACACCTTCAGTTGTCCCCCCTGGCGCCGCGCAGATACGCATCATGTTCGAGGCATTGATCCTCGGCATCTTAGCTCCACGCTCCATTGCTTCACGATCTTCGCCCCTCATCAGACCTGCCCAACATGTGATATAACCACAAGCAACATAAATCACGTTAAAAGGGGATCCCAACTTCTTGAATTCAAACGTGGTTCTGTTGCGGCAATTCCACATAGCCCAGCAGAGGGCAGCTAAGCCAAAAGTATAGAACTTCTCTCCCTCTGGAAGGAAGCTATAGCACTAGGAAAAATATTGTCAAATGTTATTCGGACAGCGATCCGTGCCCAACACGCATCCAACAGTCCTCCACATGACCCTAGCAACCGGGCATGTGAAGAATAGATGTTGGGATGTCTCCCTGTTATCACAAAAGGAACAGGAGGGATTCCCCAACCAATTTCGCCTCCTCATCACATCCCTGGTCAGAATAGAATCTTGAAAAATTTGCCACAAGAAAATTTGAATCTTAAGCGGGATTTTGGCTTGCCACATCCATTTGTAGTTACACCCAGCCAAGTTTCGTTCCAGGTATTCGTATATGGACTTGGTAGAGAACTTGTTTTTTCTCTCCAAGGACCACACAATTTGGTCAGGTTCGTCAGATATCGGCCATAAGGATACCACATTACTCATATTCCTCCACTGCTCCAGCAAGGGAGGGTGGAGGCGCCTTCGAAAAAAGTTGTCATATACACCATTTTTAAACTTAGCAACCATGATCCCTTGGTCGTTACAAATGCTGTAAAGCTCAGGAAATTTGACACGCAAGGGAGTTTCACCGTCGATACAGTCATCCCACACTCTTGCCAAGTTACCAGATTTAAGAACTACTTTTCTACCCGCCAGATAGTGTTCTTTGACTTTCATGATAGCCTTCCAAATAGGAGAGTCTTCAAATTTAGTCTTGACCGAGACCACCGTATCTTTTTTGAGGTATTTAGCTCGAATAACGTCTTGCCACAGCCCTTGATGTGTTACCAGTTTCCACCACCACTTAGTAAGGAGGCTAATGTTTTGTTTATGCAAGTGTTTCACCCCCAGGCCTCCTTTATCCTTGGAGCGGCAAATTCTAGACCATTTAACCAAGTGATATCGCTTCCTACCCTCATGTTCTTGCCAGAAGAAGCGCTTACGGTGCTTATCAACTTTCCCAATCACCTTTTTCGAGAGCAGAAACATAGACATATAATAAAATACTATACTGGTTAAAGATGAATTAAGGAGAATCAAACGACCCCCCGAGGAAGCTGCATTCCCTATCCAGGTTTCACAACATTTGAGAAATCTCTCATCCAAGAAATCACAGTCTAGACTACGCAACGTGGAGTAGCTGACTCGTACACCCAGGTACTTCATGGGGAAATGCCCAATGCTGCAGTTAAACAGCTCAAAGTAAAAGGCAATAGTCTCATCATCTCCTCCAACACACAGTATATCACTTTTCATGAAGTTAATCTTCAAGCCTGACATAAGCTCGAGCATGTACAGAAGAAGCTTAAGTTTTATAGCTGCATCTTTGTCATGCTCGAAGCATATGACTGTGTCATCCGCATATTGTAATATGGCCACCCCACCCTCTATCAGGTCTGGAGCGAGCCCAGTAAGTAGCTTTTCTTTCTGAGCATTGAGGATCATTTTCGAAAGGGTTTCTACAGCAATATTAAACAAGAAGGGGGAGTGGGGATCGCCTTGACGGACCCCTTTGTGGCTTTGGAAGTAAGGCCCATTCTCATTATTGAGTTTAATACTCAGGGTGCCATTTCTAAGGATCTTATCCACCCATCCACACCAAGTAGGATCAAAGCCCCGATTGCGATGGCATTCGATAAGGAAGTCCCAATTTATCTTGTCATACGCCTTTTCAAAGTCCAATTTCAACACCACACCAACTTTCTTCTTATGGTGTGTGTGATGCAGCACTTCATGCAACGTTAGGATCCCATCCATTATGTTCCTATGTTTGATAAAGGCATTTTGGTGTTTACTAATCAGCTTGTCAGCAAATATGGCCACCCTATTGTCCAAAACCTTAGTAATGAGTTTATAGGGGCATCTAAGCAGGCAAATAGGGCGATTTTGCTGGATTTTTTTGGCCCCATTCAGCTTGGGGATCAATGTGATAACGCCATAATTAAAACGGGCTACATCCAGGGTATTGTTATGAAAGGCTTCAAACAACCGCATTATATCTTTTTTTACGAAATCCCAGCAGTGTTTATAAAACTCTGCCGGGATATTATCAGGTCCAGGGGCCCTATTGCTTTTCATACCAAACAAGGCCTTCTTTACTTCTTCTTCTGTGAACACACTTGTTAGGATAAGATTATCTTCTTCAGTAAGCCTTTCATCATTAGACCAGGTTTCTGGGGAGAGGTGGAACAGATTTCCACTGGCCGGGCCAAACAGTTCTTTATAATAGGATGTGGCATGTGTCAAGAGCTCCTTTGTGCCTTCTATAACCACATCCCCATTAGTGAGTAAATGAATGGTGTTTTTCCTCTTTTTTCCATTGGCTATACGATGAAAATAGGCTGTGTTGTGATCCCCTTTAAGCAGCCATCGCTTATTCGAGTGCTGAAGCCAAAACAGCTCTTCTTCAGCAAACATCTCATTAAGCTCTGCGCACAAGATGGTTCTTTTCTCATAAGTTTCAGAATCCAGGGGGCCACATTCCTCCATTTTTTCTATCTCTTCCAGTTCTTTTTAACCCATTTCTTTCTCTTTTTGGCATGGCCGAAGAGGTGGGAGCCCCAGCCTTTAAAGTATTTTTTGATACGCTTCAGCTTTATATTTAGACTATCAATGGGGTCCTCAGATTGCATAGGTTGCTCCCATATTATCTTAGCTTTTTTATAAAAAAATCCTCCTTCTTAAGCCAACTGAGCTCAAATCTGAACTCACCTTGGCGCATGGGACTCCTATACAGGGGGTTAGTCATCAACAACAGAGGGTTATGATCAGAAATATCTCTCACTAGCTTACGTACTGCAACCAGTGGGAATAAACTTTCCCAATCAAAGCTCATGAGTACTCTGTCGAGTTTCTCGAGCGTGGGATGTCTCTGTTTATTGGACCACGTGAATCTGCCTCCTCCCATGTGGATCTCTCTAAGGTTTAGCATCTGGATGATAGTGTTAAATCTGTCCATATGATGAGACCTATGGAGAGACTTGTTTTTATCACTACCATCCCTTAAGATATTAAAGTCACCGCCAATAATATAGGGTTTTTTTATGTTGCCACACACCGAGGCAAGCTCATCTAGGAACTCGTCTCTCTTATCTTCTTGGGCTGCCCCATAAACCACCACAAGGGTCCAGATACACTTGAGCTTAGTGTCAGAGACCGTGGCCTGTAACATATATTTCCCTGCCTCCCAAGATATACTTTCCAAGGTTTCTTTTTTGATCCCACATAGGATCCCACCAGATTTACCAGTGGAAGGAATCCAGTTCCAGCTAAATCTTTCAAAGGGGTCAACTTTCCTAAGATATTTAGGAGTAAAGCTATCTTTCTTCGTTTCTAGGATGCCCATAAAGTCGAGGGAGTGGTCTTTAATGATATCAGAGAAGCAGGTAGTCCTCCCTCTTTTTCCTGCCCCTCTAAAATTCCAAAATAGGCCGTTCATTTTTTCCTTTTTCTCCCTTTTTTGCTGAAAGCACTATTAGGAGGCTGAGTAGAGCTTCCAGCATCATTCTGCAAGGTTATCCTATTTTTTTGACTTCTGGTGACCGGTCTAGCTATAATCACATTAGGTTTTCTCTCCCTCTTCTTCCTAGACCGCACCACCATAAATTTTTCCTCATCCACCTCATTCTCCTCTTCCCATCTCATATTTAGAGGTGTCTGATCCCCTTTTCCGTTAGTAAGAATCATTTTATTACTAACAGCATCATGTATATCAACATTGTCCACATTTTTTTTCCATATTTCTACAATTCTCAAGCTCTCGAAGGATATCCACACTAGTAAAATCAGTGTCAGGTATATTAATACCCATTTTAACAGCTCTGAGAATAAGTTCAGGATCAGACAAAGCATCAAAAGAGTTAAGGTTGTGTGATATACCTTCCAGGTCTCGTTTTTTAGCTACTGCTATAGCTCTTTCATCCACCCTCTCCATCTTGTTCTGGGCGTTGCGCAGGCTAAAGCGAAGATTTTCTTCAGTTACCAGCGGAGGAGCAGCCGGCACTTCGTTCTCCATTTCACCCTCGGGCAATTCAACTCTGTACTCATTAGTGATTATCGCACCATCACAGCAAGCAGTAACACCACCCACCTGCTGAGAGTTTTTGACAATATCAGAGTAAGTTTTTTTAGGAAGGTTCTTACTACTATCTGTAGGAATCTCATCAGGAGGTCTTACTTTTACCTGAGCCATCTCAAAGGTCGTGGTGTCAATGAGGAGAGTGTTGTGCAGCGAATCATCTGAATCAGTACTCTCTTGAGACTCCCGGATTGGGTCTGATTTATCTCCATGGAGAATGTAGGGAGATTTCCCTCCAAGCCCATGTGATATGTCAGCTTTCTGAGCTCCAGGAGCCATAGAGGGAACATTTCTTCTTTCAGTACTGTTCGTATCAGGATTAGTAGGGGCTTGCACCTTCTCTTTCTCCCTTTTTGGGTCTCTCACCAGGATCTGGTCCACCTCATAGTAAAATTTATAGAAATGATCTCCCAGTACAACTTTCGCTACAACAGGGATCTCATCAACATTTCTGCACCCCATCCTAACCCGGGCAGAGGCCGGGCGGTGTAGGGTAGCTGCGTCGATTTCCAGAGGGACCCCGACCAGAGAGGCTACAAATGCCAGATTTCTTTCACTTCTTTTATCTAGAGGAACATTGCTCACTTTAATCCATGCCATTTCCATCACCCCCTTAGCCCCAATTGTAGAGGACCAGCGTGTAGCATGGATCACAGCCCCACTGGTTTTTAAGGTGACTTTTCCAACACAGCAAATTTGTGCAACTGCACGAGGATTAGGGAAACGAACAACAAACACCCCGGTCCTATTGCATGAGCAGAGCATCTCCATCCAGTAGCAAGATAAGCATTTAAATCTAGTTCCATTTGACGAGTGGAGGTTTCCCCTTCCATTATAGTGACAACAATGTTATTGGCCCTCTCCTTAATCTGATTAGCAGTACAAGAATCATGAATGTAGTAAAACCCCTGCCCCTTAGATTGAAATGCGCACATAGATGCCATACACTCCCAAGGAAGAAATTCCACACACACAGATGTCAGATGGCCTAGCTTACTACATCTCTCACAATAAGCCTAAGGGCATCGAGTAGGTGGATGCTCATGAGATTTGCAAATAGGACAGGCATCAAGTTTCTTAGGAGGAGGTATCTGGGTAGGGTTTCTTCTTCCCTGAACCTGACGAGGAGAAGACGCAGCCTGGCGTCCAGCAGTGGTGTCACCTGAGCCCGACGAGGCCTGGGTCTTCTGCACCCAGATCCCACCCTCCTGGGACTCATGGCGACCAGCACCCGCCGCCTCATCCCAGTGCGAGGTGTCTCCTGACCCCGGCTGGATTATGCGGAGGCGTTGTTGGAGTGGTTGCCTCCATCTTCGCGCCGCCATGAGAACTTGCTGTGGTCTCCTCCGCGGGCGCTTCCCCGGCCGCCATGGCGCCCTCCTCCGCGATCCGAGCGGCCACCGCCGCCACCTCCGCGTCTCTCTCCCTGGAATCCGTGTCCCGCATCGTTCGCCATGGGCGGGGTAGCTGCGACCGCCGCGAACGAGCGAGGGTCGCCCCCAACCTTGCCCACCCACAACTCAAATGTCTCTGGATTTCTGGATCTAGGGTTCTTCGCCGCCGCCCAGAAGTGGGAGAAGGAGACCTCTAGGTCAAGGATCGGGTGGGGAGGGGATTTTATACCAGTGCTGTCGCCCGCGGGGGTGGGGTGGATTGCCCCCACGTGTCGCGCATCCGCCATTGATGGGTGGTTGGTGGGGTTTGGGTGCGCCCCGTTTCGGCTCGGTCCGGTTGTGCGCAGGTCCGCTCGTCTCCCGTGTACCGCAGCATCACGTCCCGTACCGTCCAGCACCCTCTCCGGCGCGGTGGTCGTCGGCGGGATCCGATCCCGCACCTTGGCGAAGTGACAGGGGAAGGAAATCACGTCACCGATATCGACCCCTTCCCCCTCACGGAGGAAGCGCGCATCGATCGTGACACCGCGCGTGTCCACGAGGACAAGGCAGAGCGCATCGTGTCGCTGAACCAGCACGCCATCGTTGAAGGAGATCGTGCGCGCTAGGAGGTCGACGGCGTACGAGACTCGCCAACGTGTGTCGGGCTCGCCGCCATTCCCTCCGCTCGCGCTCGCCATCGCCAACGTGTGTAGTCGCTGCCACTTGCTAACATGATTACGATGTTCACAAGCCCTGTTTTTATACATATTACAGACATGATGATATAATACAAGCAAAATGCAAATCAGAGCTTGTGTAATTAACATTGCATATAATCTCAAACATAGCAGGAATCTACAGCATAATATTTCCAAGGAACCTACAGCCTATTGCTTAATCAGACACAACTCCAGGAAACAATCTACTACTCTAAGTTGACGAGTCCAAACGGAAAGGGTGACCAGAACAAACAAACTGAAGTAGACAAAGATCCTATATGACATTCAGTTTAGGGAATACCAAAGACTTTCAGTTAGGAATTTAGCATGATCCTATATGACATTCGCGCTGCATAGTAACACATGAATATGCAGATGGTAAGGATGACCAGAAGAAACAAACTGAAGTAGACAAAGATCCTGCAGATCAAACCATCACAAGATCGCCTGCAAACTCAACTTAGTAGTACAGTAAATCTTAACAGAATAAGAATGAAACTACCACAGCAGTGAGTTTGGGGCATCCGATCCTGTGCCTGATCATCAAACCGGGCAACATTCCTTGTATGCATGCATGCATAGGATGATTCAAAGTAAAATTTGGAAGTGAACTAAGCCATCTAAACAGTAACTGATGCATGCAGCAACAAAATTAGCACAAGAAACACAAATTCAGCAAACAGTCGGAACAAAGCAACGAGAAGATGAATTAAATTCGCACCAATCTACATCTTACAAAAGTGAACGGAGGGAGTACATCTTAAGAGAAAGAACAAGCACAAAATGGTCGCTGCAACGAGTTTGGGGCAACCGTGCCTATGCCTGATCAAACACACATGCGGTTCAAACTTCGAAAATAATCTTACAAAAAGTCCCATGCATGCACGGCGACGGCAAGATTCAGAGCAGAAGTTGGAAATAAGAAGAGCCATCTTAAACACTAGCGGATGCATGCAGGAACGAAATTAGCACAACCAAGACAAGTAGTAAATGTAAGCAGGAATCTCTGAAGTACATGAACCTGAACTATTTTCCTCTGCACTTTCGTTCCTAGTTTCAGAAAAAACATGTAGGCGGCGAGATTTGCAGGCTAAAGATCATGATGAGACGTTTATCAGTACATAGTTTTATCAGCACAACTCTAGGAAACAAACTACCAAGTAACATAACTGATGATGAGCAGAACGAATTGACGTGCAGATAACCTGCAGATCAAACCCATCACAGGATCAAATGCATTTTGAAGCACTGAATTTGTTTTTTTTGCCACGCCTTACAGGAATGTGATTTCATGATGAATTTTTGCAGGCACTTAGAACTTTTGTCAATGTTTCTCTCAAAAAAAATTGGAATTTTTTGAATTTTTTTCGATTTTTTTTCGATTTTACTGTTCATGCGGGAGCATATGAGCTCGGGTGCAGAATGGACTTTTCGGAATATCTAAGACTTTCAGTTGGGAATTTAGCATGATCCTACATGACATTCGCGCTGCATAATCCATGGTGCAAAACACATAATATGCAGATGGTAAGGATGACCAGAACAAACAAACTGAAGTAGACAAAGCAGATCAAACCATCACAAGATCGCCTGCAAACTCAACTTAGTAGTAAGTAGGAGTATATCTTAACAGAAGAAGAATGAAACTATCACAGCAATGAGTTTGGGGCATGCGGTCCTGTGCCTGATCATCAAACTGGACAACATTCCTTGTATGCATGCATGCATAGGATGATTCAAAGTAAAATTTGGAAGTGAACTGATATAAACAGTAACTGATGCATGCAGCAACAAAATTAGCACAAGCAAGAACACAAGTTCAGCAAACAGTCGGAACAGAGCAACGAGAAGATGAATAAAATTCGCACCAATCTACTCCTCTGTCCCATAATATAAGTGTTTTTTTGACACAACACTAGTGTCAAAAACACTCTTATATTATGGGACGGAGGGAGTACATCTTAACAGAACACAAACAAGATGACCACCGTAAGTTCATCTTACAATAGTGAATGGAGGGAGTACATCTTAAGAGAAAGTACAAGCACAAAATGATCGCTGCAACGAGTTTGGGGCAACCGTGCCTATGCCTGATCAAACACACATGCGGTTTCAAACTTGGAAAATAATCTTACCAACTGAACAACAGTCCCATGCATGCACGGCGACAACAAGATTCAGAGCAGTAGTTGGAAATAAACGGAGCAATCTAAACACTAGATGATGCATGCAGGAACGAAATTAGCACAACCAAGACAAGTAGTAAATGTAAGCAGGAATCTCTGAAGTACATGAATGTAATCTGAACTATTTTCCTCTGCACTTTCATTCCTAGTTTCAAAGAAGACATGTAGGCGGCGAGATTGCAGGCGAAATATCATGTAAGTTGTAAGTTAAAACTAGGAAACTAGTTGCATTTGCATTTTTCAACTAGGAAACTACCTAGTAGGCTGAAACTTTTTAACCCAGCAACCAACTCCGGAAAACTACTTAATCAGACACAACTCTAGGAAACAAACTACCAAGTAACATGACAGAAACTAGTAGGAACCAATGAACTGATGAAATACTAAAACTTAGCCGAGCAATCAATATTCCTGACATGCACTGGAATTTAAGTGAGGTAAAGCTCATGAATCAAAACAAGCATATGAAGTTGATCAATCACGTTCACAACGGTGACGATAACAAACTGAAGTATGCACAAAGAAACAGCAGATCAAATCATCACAGGATCATCCATCTACTCCCTCCTTCTGAAAATACTCCCTCCGTCTGAAAATACTTGTCATCAAAATGGATAAAAAAGGATGTATCTAGAACTAAAATACATCTAGATGCATCTTTCTTTTAGCCATTTTGATGACAAGTATTTCCGGACGGAGGGAGTACATCTTAAGAGAACAGAACGATCACAGTAAGTTCATGACACGAAAGGGGAATATCAAGGATTATGGGTTAGCTTGATCCTGTATGACGATCACACTGCATAATCCATGGCGCAAAACACAGAACAAACTGAGGCACACAAACATTCTGCGGCTCAAACCATCAGAGGATCATCTGCAAACTCAATTTAGTAGTAGCTAGTAGTAGTACTGTACATCTTAACAGGACAAGAACAAAAGTTCATCATGACAAAGTTCACGATGCCAGAATATGGCAGAATTAGCAGTTGTAAACGGGATAATAAAGAAGCAAAAATACAAAGCAGGCTAAAGATCACGATGCCAAGTTCTTTCCAAACATTTTCCCCCGTGCTTTTCTTTCCTCATCTCAGAAAGCACATGCATGTAAGCGAGCGAGATTACAGGCTAAAGACCATGCATCATGACAAGTTCATCAGTGCAGAATTTTACAGAACCTGACTAAAAGTAAATTGCATTTGCACAACTCTAGAAAACAACTCGATCAGCAAGTAAGTAAAAACTACTAGGAAACTAGTTGCATTTGTATTTTTCAACTAGGAAACTACCTAGTATGCTGAAAAACCAACTCTAGAAAACTGCTTAATCAGACACAAGTCTAGGAAACTTGACAAAAACTCTGGAAAACTGCTGAACAACCGACATTTCTGGAATACGACGGAATCAAAGTGAGGTATTCTCACGAGTCAATTAAAACCGGAAAGAAGGGCATAAGCACAACAAGAACTTGATGGATCACGTACACAATGATGACCAGGACAAACTGAAGAACACAAAGAACCCAGTTCTGAGTTGGTGTCACGGTATGAATTACTATAGTTGTACATGATTGTGTGCTCTGAAATTTACAACACTACTGTCTAAAATTTGTCTGAACTCTTCTGTTGTCTGAAATTCAGAGCTAGAATATACAGCAGAATTAGCAGTTGCAAACAAAATATATATGCGATTCAGAAATTAATGGCACCGAAACGGGCATATGCAGCAAAATTCACAGTTGAAAACATGGTATAGAAGCAACGCTGCTGGAAAAAATGCAAAGCAGGGCTTGTGTACATGCATGTACTAATCTGAAACATGTTTCTCTGCATTTAAGAGAGCGAGGTAACAGGATAAATAAAGACCATTCATGATGAGAAGTTTATCAGTGCAGAATTCTACAGAACTGACTAACCTCAAATTGCATTTGCACAACTCTAAGAAATTGCTTGATCAGACACAACTAGGACATTGCCTAGCAACAAACAGAAACTAACTTAGCCCAGCAACCAAGTCTCTGAAAACTGCTTGATGAGACACAATTCTAGGAAACAAACTACCTGGTAACTTTAGTCAGGTTCTGTAGTTGATCAATCATAACTACTGATAAAATCTTGAAACTTAACCCAGCTACCAACATTTCTGTCATAAGCTGGAATTTAACCGAGGTGAGTTCATCAGTCAAAACCAAAATGGCGGGAATATCAAAGAGTTTCAGTAAGGCTGATCCAGTATCTGAATGACATTTATTCTACATGATCGATGGTGCGAAAACAGAGCATGCAGTTGATCAATCATGCATACAATGGTAACCAGAACAAACTGATGTGCAGATAACCTGCATATCAAATCCATCTCACTATCATCCTTAACAGATTAGAAACAAGAGGAACACCGCAAGTTCACGAGCCAAAACCGAAAGGTGAATACAAAAGACTTTCAGTTAGCAATTTAGAATGATCCTATATGACATTTGCGCTGTCTAATCCATGGTGCAAAACACATAATATGCAGATGGTAAGGAAGAGATTAAACCATCAGAAACAAACAAACTGAAGAATATCATAACAGAAGAGATTAAACCATCACAAGATCATCTGGAAACTCAACTTAGTACTGTAAGTATATCATAACAGAAGAATAACCAAATAATCATTGGAGTGAGTTTATGGCATCCGGTCCTGTGCCTGATCATCAAACACACACGCTTTCAAACAGAATCCTAACAACTGAACAACATTCCTTGTATGCATGGATAGGATGATTCAGATTTCAGAGTAAAAATTGGAAGTGAATTGAGCAATGCATCTAAACAGTAACCGATGCATGCAGGAACAAAATTAGCACAAGCAAACAGTGGGAACAGAGCAACGAGAAGATGAATCAAATTGGCACCAAAAATCATTCAAGTCGTACTGGATAAGCTAGGCAACAACCATTCGGTGCCAAAATGTGATCAGAAGTAGAACACAGTACTCATCACGTCGACTGCCCAATCTCTAATCTGAAACTCTATGAACTAAACGAGTGCTCAATCTCTCATCCGAACCTCCATGGCTAGAAACATAACAGAGCAAAACGATCGGGACGACTCACGCTTGCTTCACTCGCCGGGAGAGGTGATCGCTGAGGAGGCGCAGTCGCCGAAGGGCCCCCCGACGCCGCAGGTGCCGTTCGTCTGGTCGGTGGCGGACGCGACGGCGAGGTCGGCGAGGTGGAGGCGGGGGAACGGCACGTAGACGCCGTGGACGGCGATGCGCGAGTTGACCACCACGTCGGGCTCCTTGATGGGTATGTAGTTGATGCGGACGTCGTTGGAGTTGGAGGAGGCCGAGTCGGTGGCGTAGTGCGTGACGACGAGGCTCTGGCCCTCGCCGGCCAGCGTGGGGAGGACCGTGCCAGGGCGGAGGCGGTGGAGGTCGGCGCGCGTGAGGCGGTGGTTGGGGACGATGTGGAAGCGCACCGCCGACACGTAGTCGTGGCCTCCGCCGACGAAGATAGCCGGGTCGTCGAGCGTGAAGAGCGTCAGATTGGCGAACTTCTCGAGCTCGGCGAACTTGACGCGCATGGCGAGCGCCATGAAGCCGTAGCCCCCGTCGCGGAGTCGCGCGCGCCATGGCGTCGCGGATCATGATGCGCACCACGGAGGCGGCGGTGGCAGCGGAGGCTGCGGCGGAGCGGCCGGTGAGGTGGTGGTGGTGCGGGCCGTCGAAGCAGGAGTGCGTGAGCGGGCGCAGGAAGCCGTGGAGGCCGTGGACGACGTAGCGGCCGTCGTTGTAGAGCTCGGGGTGGGACAACTCGACGCCGTCGGCGTAGATCCTGGCGTAGTGGATGCCGAAGGGGCCCCGCTCGGTGGCGACCTTGATGCAGAAGCCGACGGAGGCGGAGGGGATCTTCATGGTGGCGGCCGCGGCGAGGTCGGAGTAGGGGTAGTAGCCCATGGCGATGTGCTGCTGGAGGAGGTGGCGGCGGGAGCACATGGGGCAGGAGGCCTGGAGGAAGGTGTCGGGGGCCGCGAAAACCTCGCGAGCGGCGGCGCGCGGGCGAGCAGCGGCGCCTCCGACGCCATCTCGTTGTACCCGAGGGAGGTGAGCACCCTCGCGAGCTGCTGCAGCCCCTGCTCGGCGTCGGACGCGGCGGGAGGCGGGGGCGGGCTCGCGGTCGTCGCCACCGTGGCAGGGAGCGGGAGAGGCGTGCTGGTCGTCGTCGTCGTCGCTGCAGCGGGCGTCGTCGGCGCGGACCCCTCCTCCTGCGGCTGCGCCGCGGCCTGGGGTGGCAGGAGCGGAGCGGGACGTGCCTCCGCCGCGTCCGTGGGCTGCGCGTCGGCGAGGACGGGGTCGACGTCGTCGGCGGAGAGCAGGGACTGGCTGTCCGCGTTGAGGTGGTTTTGGTGCATGGAGGGCGCGGCCCCAGGGACGGGGTGGAAGTGGGCGGTGGCCGTGCCGATCGGCGAGCGGCGGCGGTGGTGGTGAGTGCGCGCGGAGGCGGTAGCGGTTTCCGGCGAGTGGGTGGCGGAGGCGGTGGATAGGAGGAGGGTGAGCACGAGGAGGAGGGGTATGCGGTGAAGATAGAGAGCCATGGCTGGCTGGGTCTGGGTCTGAGCAAACGCGAGCGAATCGGAATGGTGGGATGGATCCACCGAGGAGGGAGGGAGGGAGCGGCGACGTCTGCACTTTGCGACAGCGACAGGAGGATTGGCAGGCATCCACCAACTTGGGGCGGAAGCCATACACGTCACGTCAGTCACACAACCGTCTTGTCCACAGAAATCTAGTCAAAGCTAGTCAAGGGTCCAGCGACTACGGTCTGGTCTCAGGATTTCACCCGTCCAAAATTTTGGAATATGTTTTAAACTTTATTAAGAGCAACTCCAACCAAAGACCCATTTTGTTCATTTCGGATATCCGGATAAAAAAGTTGACCCAACGGGGCCACCCAAACGGACAAAGCGTCCGCCTATTGTCCGTCCCGACCCAAATTGAGCTCACATTCGAGTCACAAATGGGCCCGTGACGAACAAAAGCGGACGCTCCTGTCGCTCGCTCTAGTCCGCTCCAGCCTCTCGTGTCTGGCCTGGTCTCACCTATCAGCGACCCCGCACTGCCTCCACAACCGCCGCGACAAGGCCACCGGCGCAGGCCGTCGCCTCCCGTTCTAAGCCGAGCAGAGCAGCGGGAGATCTCGCAGAACTTCAGGCGAGCGACAGGGAGATCTCCGGCACTCCTCCTTTGTGCGTCCTCAACGACGCTCTTGGGACCTGGCCGGCCTGGAGCACAATGGGGTGCCGGGCCCCAGCCGCGTGCGGGCCGCTGGGGCAGCCCGAGTGCTCCGTCGACTCAAGCTGGACGAGCTGGGGGAGTTCGCCCCCGCGGTGGATGGCTGATGTCTACCACACAACTTATTCTTGTAGACTCGTGTTGGGTCTCCAAGCGCAGTGTTTTGTAGGACAGTAGTAAATTTTCCTCAAGTGGATGACCTAAGAGCAACTCCAACGCGGTGACCCATTTCGTCCGCGCGCGTCCGTTCGGGTCGGCGCGGACAGAAAAGTCGGCCCAATGCGCCGACCCAAATGGACGCGCATCCGCTTTTCATCCGTCTGTCGACCCATTCCCGACCCATTTTTTAGTCGGATTTGCATCGGCGCGGACACGAGGCGGACGTGAGTCGCGCCCGCCTAATCCTCCCCCTGGCCTGCTAGTCGGTGGCACATTGGTCATCCTCTCCCATTCCAACAGCAAACCCTTGCCCGCCTCCTTCGTTGCCGACGCCGCCGCCCATTTTTCCAGTGCCTCTACGAGCTGCCCGTGCCGCAACATCCACCCCTGCAATGCCGCCACCGTCGTCTTACCACCGGGGATCCGAAAGCTTCCCACCCACACTCCCCGACACAACCGCGACCAAGAAGCCGCTTCACTGCCCCGGCCAGCTCCTTCGTCCTGACACCGGCACGCACGTCGGACGCCGCCAGGGCAGGTAGCTGGTCCGAGGGCGGCGTGACTCCCTTCGCCGGCCGGCTCCTTCATCCATGCCCGCAAGTTGTTCGACAGTTTACCAAGGTACAAAATGGACTCCGCGGACGAGTTCTTTTTTCACAATTTTCTTTGCGACTCCGATGATTCCTCGTCCGATGAGGAGGAGGAGATCTTGGCTGCCGTGGTGGGAGGCCACCAAGGTGGGTGAGGGAGTCCTGGACTAAGGGGTCCTCGGGCGTCCGGCCTGTTAGCCATGGGCCGGACTGATGGGCTGTGAAGATACAAAGACCGAAGACTCTACCCGTGTCCAGATAGGACTCTCCTTGGCGTGGGAGGCAAGCTTGGCAACTAAATATGAAGATTCCTTTCTCTGTAACTGACCTTATGTAACCCTAGATCTCTCCGGTGTCTATATAAACCGGAGGGATAGGTCCGTAGAGGCCAATCATCATAAACATAGTCATACAGGCTATACTTCTAGGGTTTTAGCCATTACGATCTCGTGGTAGATCAACTCTTGTAACACTCATATTCATCAAGATCAATCAAGCAGGAAGTAGGATATTACTTCCATAGAGAAGGCCCGAACTTGGGTAAACATTGTGTCCCCCGTCTCCTGTTACTATCAACCTTAGACGCACAGTTCGGGACCCCCTATCCGAGACCCGCCGGTTTTGACACCGACATTAGTACTTTCATTGAGAGTTCCACTGTGTCGTCGTCAAAAGGTTTGATGGCCCCTTCGATCATCTACAATAATGTTGTCCAAGGGGAAGTCTTCCCCCCCGGATAGGTCTTCGTATTCGGCGTCTTCGCACTGCGGGCCAACTCGCTCGGCCATCTGGAGCAGATCGAAAGCTACGCCCCTGGCCATCAGGCCAGATTTGGAAGCTTGAACTACGTCGCGGATATCCGCAGAGACTTGATCTTCGACGGATTTGAGACTACGGCGGCCACTCCCTGCCACCACGATGAACATGACGTAAATCTGTCATCGGACCATACCTAGGAGATAATACCTATAACTGCTCTGGCCTTAGATCCGGAGCAGGTCGCGCCATTCGACGACGGGAAGCTCATCCCCGCCAGGGAAGCCGCAGACTCAGTGGCGTTGGAGCCGCACATAGACCTAACTTCAAGGGACATTTGTGTCACCAGAACCAGGGACTCATCTCCGGCTACAGGTTCCGAACCTTGTGCATCCGCATACGTCGAGCTTGATCGGTCATCGACCATCGAATTCAGCTCCGCGGACACCTTCCGACACTCGCCTTTGGGCGACGTGCTAAACTCACTAAAAGCTCTATCCTTAGCGGGGGACTCTCAGCCGAACTATATCCGGTTCGAACTGGAGGCTGATGACGGAGAATTTCGTTTCCCACCCACCGCCCACTTCATAGCCACTGTCGAGGACCTAACCGACAGGCTTGATTACGGCTCCGAAGACATCGACGATATGGACGACGATGCCGGAGAAGAGGAGGCCCAAAACCCGTCGTTCGCCGGACGAGAGACGGCCACCTCCTCATATGACGTATACATGGTGGATGCACCAAAAGAGAATAACGGCGAGGACAAGGAAAATCCAGTTGAGGATGACCCTCCTAAGATACAACCGAAGCGCCAACGTCAGCGGTGCCGCTCTAAATCACACTGCAGCAAAGACAGCAACACCGGCACAGGAGACGATGACACTCCGGACGGTGCCAAAGACAGAGAAGACCCTGACGAACAAACGGCCGAACAGGACGATCGGGAAGATGGGCAAGTTAGCCCTAATGAACAGGCCATACACGAAGACTCGAAGGACAGTAACTATCTCCCGCTCTCCGAGGAGGAGGTGAGCCTCAGCAACGAGGATTTTATCGTGCCTGAGGAACCTCTCGAGCAGGAGCGCTTTAAGCGCCGGCTAATAGCCACTGCAAGGAGACTGGAAAAGAAGCAGCAACAGCTTCAAGCTGAACAAGATCTGCTAAACGATAGATGGACTGATGTCCTGGCAGCCGAGGAATACGGCCCCAAGTACCCAGCCAAAAGTTACCCGAAGCGTAAATTACTACCTCGGTTTGATGATGAGGCACTGGAGCCCGTACCATCATCACACAATGCGGCTGACCGACCACCACGTGGCCGGCATAAAGTGGCAACCCAAGCCGAACACCAGCCGGCCCTACCTCTGAAGGAAATATGCCCTAGAGGCAATAATAAAGTTATTATTTATTTCCTTATATCATGATAAATGTTTATTATTCATGCTAGAATTGTATTAACCGGAAACATAATACATGTGTGAATACATAGACAAACAGAGTGTCACTAGTATGCCTCTACTTGACTAGCTCGTTAATCAAAGATGGTTATGTTTCCTAACCATGGACAAAGAGTTGTTATTTGATTAACGGGATCACGTCATTAGTTGAATGATCTGATTGACATGACCCATTCCATTAGCTTAGCACCCGATCGTTTAGTATGTTGCTATTGCTTTATTCATGACTTATACATGTTCCTATGACTATGAGATTATGCAACTCCCATTTCCGGAGGAACACTTTGTGTGCTACCAAACGTCACAACGTAACTGGGTGATTATAAAGGAGCTCTACAGGTGTCTCCAAAGGTACATGTTGGGTTGGCGTATTTCGAGATTAGGATTTGTCACTCCGAATGTCGGAGAGGTATCTCTGGGCCCTCTCGGTAATGCACATCACTTAAGCCTTGCAAACATTGCAACTAATGAGTTAGTTGCGGGATGATGTATTACGGAACGAGTAAAGAGACTTGCCGGTAACGAGATTGAACTAGGTATTGGATACCGACGATCGAATCTCAGGCAAGTAACATACCGATGACAAAGGGAACAACGTATGTTGTTATGCGGTCTGACCGATAAAGATCTTCGTAGAATATGTAGGAGCCAATATGGGCATCCAGGTCCCGCTATTGGTTATTGACCGGAGACGTGTCTCGGTCATGTCTACATTGTTCTCGAACCGTAGGGTCCGCACGCTTAAGGTTTCGATGACAGTTATATTATGAGTTTATGAGTTTTGATGTACCGAAGGAGTTCGGAGTCCCGGATGAGATCGGGGACATGACGAGGAGTCTCGAAATGGTCGAGACATAAAGATCGATATATTGGACGACTATATTCGGACATCGGAAAGGTTCCGAGTGATTCGGGTATTTTTCGGAGTACCGGGGAGTTACGAGAATACGGGGGGAGAAGTATTGGGCCTTATTGGGCCATACGGGAAAGAGAGAGGGGCTGCCTAGGGCAGGCCGCGCGCCCCCCCAAGGCCTAGTCCGAATTGGACTAGGGGGAGGGGCTGCGCCCCCTCCTTCCTTCCCTTCTCCCTTCCCCTTCCTTGTCTCCTACTCCTACTACATGGAAGGACTCCTAGTTGGACTAGGAAAGGGGGAATCCTACTCCCGGTGGGAGTAGGACTCCCCTAGGGCGCGCCATAGAGAGGGCCGGCCCTCCCCTCCTCCACTCCTTTATATACGGGGGCAGGGGGCACCCCATAGACACACAAGTTGATCTTCGTGATCGTTCCTTAGCCGTGTGCGGTGCCCCCCCTCCACCATATTCCACCTCGGTCATATTGTAGCAGTGCTTAGGCGAAGCCCTGCGACGGTTGAACATCAAGATCATCACCACGCCGTCGTGCTGACGGAACTCCTCCCCGAAGCTTTGCTGGATCGGAGCCCGGGGAGCGTCATCGAGCTGAACGTGTGCCAAGAACTCGGAGGTACCGGAGTAACGGTGCTTGGATCGGTTGGACCGGGAAGACGTACGACTACTTCCTCTACGTTGCATCAACGCTTCCACTTCGGTCTACGAGGGTACGTAGACAACACTCTCCCCTCTCGTTGCTATGCATCACCATGATCTTGCGTGTGCGTAGGAAAATTTTGAAATTACTACATTCCCCAACAGTGGCATCCGAGCCTAGGTTTTATGTGTTGATGTTATATGCACGAGTAGAACACAAGTGAGTTGTGGGCGATATAAGTCATACTGCTTACCAGCATGTCATGCTTTGGTTCGGCGGTATTGTTGGATGAAGCGGCCCAGACCGACATTACGCGTACGCTTACGCGAGACCGGTTCTCCCGACGTGCTTTGCACAAAGGTGGCTAGCGGGTGTCAGTTTCTCCAACTTTAGTTGAACCGAGTGTGGCTACGCCTGGTCCTTGCGAAGGTTAAAACATCACCAACTTGACAAACTATCGTTGTGGTTTTGATGCGTAGGTAAGATTGGTTCTTTCTTAAGCCCGTAGCAGCCACGTAAAACTTGCAACAACAAAGTAGAGGACGTCTAACTTGTTTTTGCAGGGCATGTTGTGATGTGATATGGTCAAAACGTGATGAGATATAAGTTTTTGTATGAGATGATCATGTTTTGTTGAAGTTATCGGCAACTGGCAAAAGCCTTATGGTTGTCTCTTTATTGCATAAGATGCAAGCGCCAAATAATTGCTTTACTTTATCGTTATGCGATAGCAATAGTTGCAAGAGAAATAGTTGGCGAGACGACCATGTGACGACATATTGATATAGATCAAGATGATGGAGATCATGGTGTCATGCCGGTGACGATGGAAATCATGACGATGCTTTGGAGATGGAGATCAAAGGCACAAGATGATGATGGCCATATCATGTCACATATTTTGATTGCATGTGATGTTTATCTTTTATGCATCTTATTTTTCTTAGTTTGATGGTAGCATTTTAAGATGATCTCTCACTAATTATCAAGAAGTGTTCTCCCTGAGTATGCACCGTTGCGAAAGTTCTTCGTGCTGAGACACCACGTGATGATTGGGTGTGATAGGCTCTACGTTCAAATACAATGGGTGCAAAACAGTTACACATGCAGAATACTCAGGTTATACTTGACGAGCCAAGCATATACAGATATGGCCTCGGAACACGGAGACCGAAAGGTCGAGCGTGAATCATATAGTAGATATGATCAACATAGTGATGTTCACCAATGAAACTACTCCATCTCACGTGATGATCGGACATGGTTTAGTTGATTTGGATCACGTGATCACTTAGAGGATTAGAGGGATGTCTATCTAAGTGGGAGTTCTTAAGTAATATGATTAAATTGAACTTAAATTTATCATGAACTTAGTCCTGGTAGTATTTTGCAAATTATGTTGTAGATCAATAGCTCGCGTTGTTGCTTCCCTGTGTTTATTTTGATATGTTCCTAGAGAAAATTGTGTTGAAAAATGTTAGTAGCAATGATGCGGATTGGATCCGTGATCTAAGGTTTATCCTCATTGCTGCACAGAAGAATTATGTCCTTGATGCACCGCTAGGTGACAGACCTATTGCAGGAGCAGATGCAGACGTTATGAACGTTTGGCTAGCTAAATATGATGACTACTTGATAGTTTAGTGCACCATGCTTAAACGGCTTAGAATCGGGACTTCAAAGACGTTTTGAACGTCATGGACCATATGAGATGTTCCAGGAGTTGAAGTTAATATTTCAAGCAAATACCCGAGTTGAGAGATATGAAGTCTCCAACAAGTTCTATAGCTAAAAGATGGAGGAGAATCGCTCAACTAGTGAGCATGTGCTCAGATTGTCTGGGTACTACAATCGCTTGAATCAAGTGGGAGTTAATCTTCCAGATAAGATAGTGATTGATAGAATTCTCTAGTCACCATCACCAAGTTAGTAGAACTTTGTGATAAACTATAGTATGCAAGGGATGACGAAAACGACTCCCGAGCTTTTCATGATGATGAAATCGATGAAGGTAGAAATCAAGAAAGAGCATCAAGTGTTGATGGTTGACAAGATCACTAGTTTCAAGAAAAGGGCAAAGGAAAAAAGGGGAACTTCAAGAAGAACAGCAAGCAAGTTGCTGCTCAAAGTGAAGAAGATCAAGTCTGGTCCTAAGCCTGTGACTAAGTGCTTCTACTGCAAAGGGACTGGTCACTGGAAGCGGAACTGCCCCAAGTATTTGGCGGATAAGAAGGATGGCAAAGTGAACAAAATTATATTTGATATACATATTATTGATGTGTATTTTACTAGTGTTCGGAGCAACCCCTCGGTGTTTGGTACTGGTTCAGTTGCTAAGAGTAGTAACTCGAAACGGGAGTTGCAGAATGAACAGAGACTAGTTAAGGGTGAAGTGACGATGAGAGTTGGAAGTGGTTCCAAGATTGATATGATCATCATCGCACACTCCCTACACTTTCGGGATTAGTGTGGAACCTAAATAAGTGTTATTTGGTGTTGAGCATGAATATGATTTGATCATGTTTATTGCAATACAGTTATTCATTTAAGTAAGAGAATAAATTGTTGTTCTGTTTACATGAATAAAACCTTATATGGTTACAAACCCAATGAAAATGGTTCGTTGGATCTCGATCGTAGTGATACACATATTCATAATATTGAAACCAAAAGATGCAAAGTTAATAATGATAGTGCAACTTATTTGTGGCACTGCCGTTTAGGTCATATTGGTGTAAAGCGCATGAAAAAACTCCATGCTCATGGGCTTTTGGAATCACTTGATTATGAATCACTTGATGCTTGCGAACCATGCCTCATGGGCAAGATGACTAAAACTTCGTTCTCCGGAACAATGGAGCGAGCAACTGACTTATTGGAAATAATACATACTGATGTATGCAATCCGATGAGTGTTAAGGCTCGCGGCGGGTATCGTTATTTTCTGACCTTCACAGATGATTTGAGCAGATATGGGTATATCTACTTGATGAAACATAAGTCTGAAACATTTGAAAAGATCAAAGAATTTCAGAGTGAAGTGGAAAATCATCGTGGCAAGAAAATAAGGTTTCTACGATTTGATCGCGGAGACAAATATTTGAGTTACGAGTTTGGTCTTCATTTGAAACAATGTGGAATAGTTTCACAAATTCATGCCACCTGGAACACCACAGCATAATGGTGTGTCCGAACGTCATAACTGTACTTTATTGGATATAGTACAATCTATGATGTTTCTTACCGATTTACCACTATCGTTTTGGGGTTATGCATTAAAGACAGCTGCATTCACGTTAAAAAGGGCACCATCTAAGTCCGTTGAGATGACACAATCTGAACTGTGTTTTGGCAAGAAACCAAAGTTGTCGTTTCTTAAAGTTTGGGACCGTGATGCTTATATGAAAAGGTTTCATCCCGATAAGCTCAAACCCAAATCGGAGAAATATGTCTTCATAAGATACCCAAAGGAGACTGTTGGGTACACCTTCTATCACAGATCCGAAGGCAAAAACATTCGTTGCTAAGAATGGATCCTTTCTAGAGAAGGAGTTTCTCTCGAAAGAAGTGAGTGGGAGGAAAGTAGAACTTGATGAGGTAACTGTACCTGCTCCCTTGTTGGAAAGTAGTACATCACAGAAACCAGTTTCTGTGACACCTACACCAATTAGTGAGGAAGCTAATGATGATGATCATGTAACTTCAGATCAAGTTACTACCGAATCTCGTAGGTAAACTAGAGTGAGATCCGCACCAGAGTGGTACGGTAATCCTGTTCTGGAGGTCATGTTACTTGACCATGACGAACCTACGAACTATGAGGAAGTGATGATGAGCCCAGATTCCGCAAAATGGTTTGAGGCCATGTATGAGAACAAAGTATGGACTTTGATGGATTTGCCCGATGATCGGCAAGCCATAGAAAATAAATGGATCTTCAAGAGGAAGACAGACGCTGATAGTAGTGTTACTATCTACAAAGCTAGAATTGTCGCAAAAGGTTTTCAACAAGTTCAAGGTGTTGACTACGATGAGAGTTTCTCACTCGTATCTATGCTTAAGTCTGTCCGAATCATGTTAGCAACTGCCGCATTTTATGAAATCCGGCAAATGGATAAACAAAACTGCATTCCTTAATGGATTTATTAAAGAAGAGTTGTATATGATGCGACTAGAAGGTTTTGTCGATCCTAAAGGTGTTAACAAAATATGCAAGCTCCAGCGATCCATCTATGAACTGGTGCAAGCATCTCGGAGTTGGAATATACGCTTTGATAAGTTGATCAAAGCATATAGTTTTATACAGACTTGCGATGAAGCCTGTATTTACAAGAAAGTGAGTGGGAGCACTACAACATTTCTGATAAGTATATGTAAATGACATATTGTTGATCGGAAATAATGTAGAATTATTCTGCAAAGCATAAAGGAGTATTTGAAAGGAGTTTTTCAAAGAAAGACCTCGGTGAAGCTGCTTACATATTGAGTATCAAGATATATAGAGATAGATCAAGACGCTTGATAAGTTTTTTCAATGAGTACATACCTTGACAAGTTTTTGAAGTAGTTCAAAATGGAACAGTCAAAGAAAAAGTTTCTTGCCTGTGTTACAAGGTGTGAAGTTGAGTAAGACTCAAAGCCCGACCACGGAAGAAGATAGAAAGAGAATGAAAGTCATTCCCTATGCCTCAGTCATAGGTTCTATAAAGTATGCCATGCTGTGTACCAGATCTATTGTATACCATACATTGTGTTAAGAGAGGGAGTACAATAGTGATCTAGGAGTAGATCAATGGACAGCGGTCAAAAATATCCTTACTGGAATAAGGATATGTTTCTCGATTACGGAGGTGACAAAAGGTTCGTCGTAAAGGGTTACATCGATGCAAGTTTTGACACTGATCCAGATGACTCTAAGTCTCAATCTGGATACATATTGAAAGTGGGAGCAATTAGCTAGAGTAGCTCCATGCAGAGCATTGTTGACATAGAAATTTGCAAAATACATGCGGATCTGAATGTGGCAGACCCGTTGACTAAACTTCTCTCACAAGCAAAACATGATCACTTTTTGGGTCTTAATCACATAGCGATGTGAACTAGATTATTAAATCTAGTAAACCCTTTGGGTGTTAGTCACATGGAGATGTGAACCAATCACATAAAGATGTGAACTATTGATGTTAAATCACATGGCGATGTGATCTAGATTATTGACTCTAGTGCAAGTGGGAGACTGAAGGAAATATGCCCTAGAGGCAATAATAAAGTTATTATTTATTTCCTTATATCATTATAAATGTTTATTATTCATGCTAGAATTGTATTAACCGGAAACATAATACATGTGTGAATACATAGACAAACAGAGTGTCACTAGTATGCCTCTACTTGACTAGCTCGTTAATCAAAGATGGTTATGTTTCCTAACCATGGACAAAGAGTTGTTATTTGATTAACGGGATCACGTCATTAGTTGAATGATCTGATTGACATGACCCATTCCATTAGCTTAGCACCCGATCGTTTAGTATGTTGCTATTGCTTTATTCATGACTTATACATGTTCCTATGACTATGAGATTATGCAACTCCCATTTCCGGAGGAACACTTTGTGTGCTACCAAAAGTCACAACGTTACTGGGTGATTATAAAGGAGCTCTACAGGTGTCTCCAAAGGTACATGTTGGGTTGGCGTATTTCGAGATTAGGATTTGTCACTCCGAATGTCGGAGAGGTATCTCTGGGCCCTCTCGGTAATGCACATCACTTAAGCCTTGCAAACATTGCAACTAATGAGTTAGTTGCGGGATGATGTATTACGGAACGAGTAAAGAGACTTGCCGGTAACGAGATTGAACTAGGTATTGGATACCGACGATCGAATCTCAGGCAAGTAACATACCGATGACAAAGGGAACAACGTATGTTGTTATGCGGTCTGACCGATAAAGATCTTCGTAGAATATGTAGGAGCCAATATGGGCATCCAGGTCCCGCTATTGGTTATTGACCGGAGACGTGTCTCGGTCATGTCTACATTGTTCTCAAACCGTAGGGTCCGCACGCTTAAGGTCTCGATGACAGTTATATTATGAGTTTATGAGTTTTGATGCACCGAAGGAGTTCGGAGTCCTGGATGAGATCGGGGACATGACGAGGAGTCTCGAAATGGTCGAGACATAAAGATCGATATATTTGACGACTATATTCGAACATCGGAAAGGTTCCGAGTGATTCGGGTATTTTTTGGAGTACCGGGGAGTTACGGGAATACGGGGGGAGAAGTATTGGGCCTTATTGGGCCATACGGGAAAGAGAGAGGGGCTGCCTAGGGCAGGCCGCACGCCCCCCAAGGCCTAGTCCAAATTGGACTAGAGGGAGGGGCTGCGCCCCCTCCTTCCTTCCCTTCTCCCTTCCCCTTCCTTGTCTCCTACTCCTACTACATGGAAGGACTCCTAGTTGGACTAGGAAAGGGGGAATCCTACTCCCGGTGGGAGTAGGACTCCCCTAGGGCGCGCCATAGAGAGGGCCGCCCCCCCTCCTCCACTCCTTTATATACGGGGGAAGGGGGCACCCCATAGACACACAAGTTGATCTTCGTGATCGTTCCTTAGCCGTGTGCGGTGCCCCCCCCTCCACCATATTCCACCTCGGTCATATTGTAGCAGTGCTTAGGCGAAGCCCTGCGACGGTTGAACATCAAGATCGTCACCACGCCGTCGTGCTGACGGAACTCCTCCCCGAAGCTTTGCTGGATCGGAGCCCGGGGAGCGTCATCGAGCTGAACGTGTGCCAAGAACTCGGAGGTACCGGAGTAACGGTGCTTGGATCAGTTGGACCGGTAAAACGTACGACTACTTCCTCTACGTTGCATCAACGATTCCGCTTTGGTCTACGAGGGTACGTAGATAACACCCTCCCCTCTCGTTGCTATGCATCACCATGATCTTGCGTGTGCTTAGGAAAATTTTGAAATTACTACGTTCCCCAACAATCTCACCATAAAGGCAGAGATAAAACAGCTCGGGGTCATACATATGACCTTCGGCAGGACCTGGACAATAGAGTGGGACATACCAGATCGATCTACGGATCGCGAGGGCGTGCCCAGACACACGACAATGGCTCCCTATCCGGACATGACAAGTCTAACCACGCCCGGGCCGAAAACCGCAGACGAACTCCATATGAGATACGTCGCGGTGTGGCCCGATATAGAGGCGCCGCACACCCTCTTTGCTTCACTGATGAAGTAATGGAGCATGAATTCCCAGAAGAGTTTAAACCCGTGAATATCGAATCATATGATGGAACAACTGATCATGCGATATGGATCAAGGATTTCCTTCTCCATATCCATATGGCCTGCGGAGATGACCTTCACGCCATCAAATATCTCCCACTAAAACTCAAAGGGCCAGCTCGGCACTGATTAAACAGTCTGCCTGAAAATTCTGTTGGCAGCTGGGAGGATTTGGAAGATGTCTTCCACCACAATTTCCAAGGTACATATGTCCGGCCACTAGATGCTGATGACTTAAGTCACATCGTCCAGCAGCCCGGGGAGTCAGCCAGAAAGCTCTGGACTAGATTCTTAGTTAGAAAGAACAAAATCGTTGACTGTCCGGATGCGGAAGCCCTAGCAGCCTTCAAACACAGCGTCCGGGACGAGTGGCTCGCCCGCCACCTCGGTCAAGAAAAACCAAAATCCATGTCAGCCCTTACCACTCTGATGACCCGCTTTTGCGCGGAGAAGACAGCTGGCTCGCTCGTAGAAGCAACAACGCCAGCGATTCGGGCACTTCCGAAGTCCGAGACGGCAATGGCAAGCCACGACGCAGTAAACACAAACGTCGCAATGATAATGAAAGAACGCACGACATAACGGTCAACGCCGGATTCAGCGGCCCCAAACCCGGTCAATGGAAAAAGGCATTCAAGGCAAACATAGACGGACTATCCAATTTAGACAAGATATTGGATCGGCCCTGCCAGATTCATGGCAACCCCGATAAACCAGCTAATCACACCAACAGAAGCTGTTGGGTCTTCAAACAAGCCGGCACGCTCAATGCCAAACACAAGGGGAAGAGGCTGCCCAGTGATAGCGACGACGAAGAGACTCACCAACCAAACACCGGGGATCAGAAGCAATTTCCCCCAGAAGTAAAAACAGTGAACATGGTATACGCGACACACACCTCTATAGGGTAGCGTAGGAAGCGCTCCCTCCGGATAGAGGATCATACTACGGCTACTTCAGCCGAAGCACAAAGCGGTCTTATCAAACCGCATACCTCGTCGGCCATTAAGCCGCCGGTCTCCATTCAACAGGACCGACCAATTTCGAAGCTGGACTAGCAGTTCGGTTTCCGCTGCCCGCCTCATATACCTATGAAATCTGTACCGCGCATACATAACTATGCACTCAAAATACCCTGGCCATCGGCGGAGGCACAATACAGAATAGCCTGCAAGCACTCCCATTTCCTCCTTTTCTTTTCTAACCACTTTTTATCTCTTATTACAGGTGGCTCAAATGTTGGTCATCTCACAGACTCTTTCGGAGTTCGGCTTCATACACTCACCCAAAGGTTATTCCTGTTAAGGAATCCTTCCACCAAGGCAAGGCCATGCAGACGTGCGACGGGAGGTCCAAATAATTTTGTATAGACCGCACTCTCTATTTCGAGCCTGTAAGGTGCCTTCTCCCTCGGCCTTCGACCACTGGCATGTCAAATAGCCTGGGTCGTGGTGTTGTTATTTGTAAAATGGCAATGGACATATCAATCAAGTTCCAGTGAACATAATCCGTATCCAGTATTTGCTTCTTTTAAAGAGCTAAAAAATTTCCGGTTGTTTCACACTCGCACCTCGGCACAATCGCCAGGGGCTCGATATGGGAACAAATGAGTTGCCAACATAGCACACTTCGACGTCACGAGTTTTGCCTTATATGCATCAGCTCCGAATCACGCCTTTGGTAAATAGTTGGGTTGTCCGGCTCCTATGCTTTCTACCTTACATTCCGCTATATCGGCTAGGGTAGTAAAGGGAGAACTACTAGGGGCTATATACTAGGGGCTATATCGTAGACCCACCATAAAACTCCTATGGCTAAGTGAAAGTGTTAAAGCCCTATAGTCTGATTGCCTAGTTCGCCGCATTTGCACCTCCTTCATGGACCAAGACATTGGATCAAGAGTGATCAATTCCTTTTACGAACACCCCCGCATTGTATGCGAGGGGGCTGAAACCGACGACTGGAAAACTTCCATATTATATGAAAAAACAGCCGCACAGGAGGAGCGAAAAATTTCTGGGAATAAAACTTAAAGTATCATAATATTGTTTTTACAAACCCAATACATTTCACTCGAATATCATACATTTCGAGCACTGTCCCTCTATTAAGCGGGCACCCTCTAAGACGTCCTCGAAATAATGCTCTGGCATGTGATGGTCCTTGCCTTTGGGTGGACTCTTCGCTGCAATATCGGTGGCCTTCGTCTTCGAGCAATATGTTTTGACGCGGGCAAAGGCCATCCGTGCACCTTCAATGCACGTCGACCGCTTCAAGACGTTGATATGCGGCACCGCATCAACCAGTCGCTGCACCAAACCGAAATAACTATTCAGAATTGGCTCAGTCGGCCATAGCCGGACTATGACGTCCTTCATGGCAGAGCCGGATATCTTGTGGAGCTCGGCCCACTAGGCCATCTGCTTGTTCAGTAACAACGGACGCTTTGGCGTGCCGAATTGTGACCAGAAAAGCTTCTCTGTTGCACACCCTTCCTGTGCCTGGTAAAATTGCGCCGCATCGGAGGCACTCTTCGGCAAGTCCAAGAATGCGTCTGGGGAGCTCCACATTTGATTAAGCGGGGCATAGTTCGTATCGCCGAATTTAGTCTGTAATAAGAAAGGCTTACCGGCCGCTATCTCCCCAGCTTGCCGGATCTCCTCCCGAGCCGCTCTAGACTCGGATCGGGCTTCTTTCGCCTCTCGTAAGGCCTTGTTAAGGTCTGCCGCTTTGGCTTTGTTATCCCTCTCAAGGAATTCGCATCGGGCAGTGGTATCTTTTAGCTCGCGCGCCATAATGGAAATTCTCTCCTCATACTGGCGCCGAGCAGCCTGTTCGGCTTTTAACTCATCAGCTGCCTTATTGGCAGCCAAATTACACATACGGGCTTGCTCCTTGGCTCGAGCAAGTTTAGCCTGAAGAGTCTCCATCGCGGCAGCGCCATCTGCAGTTATGCATGTCTCAGTATACAACCCTAGCTTCGTGCTCATGTTATCATACATACATATACCGCCTGACCTAAACACATACCTTGTGCCTCGTCGAGCCGCCTATTAATAAGCATGATGTCATCATCCGCCACGTCAAGTTTCTGCTTCAGGCCTGCAACCTCCGTAGCGTGGGCAGTCATCATGAAGGTAACAGCCTGTGTTTCAATTAATTAGACTATCTCCTAGGCATATCTTTTTCGATCCTCTGATTTCCTCCCTTTGGACGCCAACCAGAGTCTCATGGGCTACTATCTATACACAGGTGCATTTTGTGAATAAAACACAATCGGAAATATTACAGTACAAACCTCGAAGCCTCTTAGCAGGCTCGTGAAGGCCTCATTCAATCCGCTTTTCGCAGACAGGACCTTTTCAACCACCGTGCCCATCAAGGTACGATGTTCCTCTGAGACGGACGCCTGTCGCAGCATGTTCGTCAATATATTCGGCGCTTCTGGATCCCCGGAAGCTATTGTAGGAGTACAGCCTCCCTTTGAAGGGATCCATTTATTCATCCCTGGAGTTGTTTCCGACTGTAGGCTGGACAGTCCGGGGCCTTTATTGTTGGCCCCTGGACCCTAGGCTACCGAAGTATCACCTTCAGGTAGTGTCTTCATCATCCCTCGCGCCACTTGTTGATCAGGAGAGACCCTCCGCGACGACACCTCGAAGTCGTCCGCCCTATTGGGCGAGGAGACCGGTGGAGGCGTCTCGCTTTCCATCATCTCCGGGAGAAGATCCCCCGAGGAAGAGGATTGTTGAAGAAGACTGTGTGTCGAGCTGCAAAAAACATATATTCTAGATGTTACCTTGGTCACACGAGGAATAGGATATGTTTAAAACACCCTTGTTCACTTACGATTTGGCTAAAGGCTTGTCCTCACTGTGGGACTGCGCGATGATGTCGTCCTCCAAGCCCGAGCCTCCCAACAGGGGCCTCTTTCCTTGCTTAGGAGCCTTTTCCTCCCAACCTTCGGAGGCGGCCCTTTTCTTACCATGGGGAGAAGAGATGTTGACTTCTCCTTCACTTTTGTCTTCAGACGATGGAATTTTGATCTCCCCGGACATAGTGTCTGATATACCTTCGGGATGGAGGCCACCTTTGGTCCTCCCGCTCTCCGCCTTGTCCTCCTTCACATGCACCTGGTATGGTGCCGGGGCCAGCTGATACGACTCCAATGTATCTATAATTTTTTATTGCTCCATGCTATATTATCTACTGTTTTGGACATTATTGGGCTTTATTATCTACTTTTATATTATTATTTTTGGGACTAACCTATTAACCGGAGGCCCATCCCAGAATTGCTGTTTTTTTGCCTATTTTAGGGTTTCAAAGAAAAGGAATATCAAACGGAGTCCAAACAGAATGAAACCTTCAGGAACGTGATTTTCTCACCGAATACAACTCAGGAGACATGGACCCTACGTCAAGCCACGTAACAGGAGCCCATGAGGTAGGGGCGCGCCTA
>NC_057806.1:33111097-33155580 GCF_018294505.1 Triticum aestivum | reverse complement strand
GGGCCCCTGTTGCTCCACCGACGTACTTATTCCTCCTATATATATCCACGTACCCCCAAATGATCAGAAGAGGAGCCAAAACCCTAATTCCACCGTCGTAACTTTCTGTATCCACGAGATCCCATCTTGGGGCCTGTTCCGGAGCTCCGCCGGAGGGGCATCGATCACGGAGGGCTTCTACATCAACACCATAACCTCTGCGATGAAGTGTGAGTAGTTTACTTCAGACCTACGGGTCCATAGTTAGTAGCTAGATGGCTTCTTCTCTCTTTTTGGATCTCAATACAATGTTCTCCCCCTCTCTTGTGGAGATCTATTCGATGTAATCTTCTTTTTGCAGTGTGTTTGTTGAGACCGATGAATTGTGGGTTTATGATCAAGTCTATCTATGAATAATATTTGAATCTTCTCTGAATTCTTTTATGTATGATTGGTTATCTTTGCAAGTCTCTTCGAATTATCAGTTTGGTTTGGCCTACTAGAGTGATCTTTCTTGCAATGGGAGAAGTGCTTAGCTTTGGGTCCAATCTTGCGGTGTCCTTTCCCGGTGACAGTAAGGGCAGCAAGGCACGTATTGTATTGTTGCCATCGAGGATAACAAGATGGGCTTTTCTTCATATTGCATGAGTCAATCCCTCTACATCATGTCATCTTGCTTAAGGCGTTACTCTGTTTTTAACTTAATACTCTAGATGCATGCTGGATAGCGGTCGATGAGTGGAGTAATAGTAGTAGATGCAGGCAGGAGTCGGTCTACTTGTCTCAGACGTGATGCCTATATACATGATCATACCTAGATATTCTCATAACTATGCTCAATTCTGTCAATTGCTCAACAGTAATTTGTTCACCCACTGTAGAATACTTATGCTCTCGAGAGAAGCCACTAGTGAAACCTATGGCCCCCGGGTCTATCTTTATCATATTAATCTCCTACTACTTAGTTATTTACTTTGCTATTTACTTTGCTTTTATTTTACTTTGCATCTTTATCATAAAAGTACCAAAAATATTATCTTATCATATCTATCAGATCTCACTCTCATAAGTGGCCCTATAGGGATTGACAACCCCTATTTGCGTTGGTTGCGAGAATTTATTTGTTTTTTGCAGGTACGAGGGACTCGCGCGTAGCCTCCTACTGAATTGATACCTTGGTTCTCAAAAACTGAGGTAAATACTTACGCTACTTTGCTACATCATCCCTTCCTCTTCGGGGAAAACCAACGCAGTGCTAAAAGAGGTAGCACCAGCATCCTTGCTAGTACGGGATCCGCTGAGTCTTCGGGGAGGGGGGACGAACACCTAATTTGCTCTGCTTTCTTTATCCAGCCCTGGAAGAAGATAGTTTGCTTAGTATCATATTGCGGCATACATAGCTAAAAATTGTTCGGGAGTCGAGCGCTTACCGAGGTATCCTGGTGGTTGCAGTCGAGGCCGATGTCCTCGGTGGTGTTTGGCCACTGTTTTCGTTTCCCAAAAAACAACTTCCACATTCCTTTGTGCGTAATGCCGAACAAGTGTTGGAGGGTCCGTGGTCCTTCCGGATTAAACTCCCACATACGGAGAGGCCATCGCTGGCCCAGCAGGGCTCGACGGACCAGCATTACTTGAATCACGTTGATAAGATCGATGTCCTTCTCAAGGAGGCTCTGGATGCAGCTTTGTAGAGTCTGCACTTCGTCAATTGATCCCCATTCCAGCCCCTTGTTAATCCATGACGCAAGCTGTAACGGAGGGCCGGATCGGAACGCAGGTATAGCTTCCCACTTGGTACAGCGGGGTTCGGTGACGTAAAACCACTCCCGCTGCCTGATGACCCACAACTATAGGGGATCTATCGTAGTCCTTTCGATAAGTAAGAGTGTCAAACCCAACGAGGAGCAGAAGGAAATGATAAGCGGTTTTCAGCAAGGTATTCTCTGCAAGTGCTGAAATAAGTGGTAACAGATAGTTTTGTGATAAGGTAAATTGTAACGAGCAACAAGTAACAAAAGTAAATAAAGTGCAGCGAGGTGGCCCAATCCTTTTTGTAGCAAAGGAAAAGCCGGAACAAACTCTTATAATAGGAAAAGCGCTCCCGAGGACACATGGGAATATCGTCAAGCTAGTTTTCATCACGTTCATATGATTCGCGTTCGATACTTTGATAATTTGATATGTGGGTGGACCGATGCTTGGGTGTTGTTCTTACTTGAACAAGCATCCCACTTATGATTAACCTCTATTGCAAGCATCCGCAACTACAACAAAAGTATTAAGGTAAACCTAACCATAGCATGAAACATGTGGATCCAAATCAGCCCCTTACAAAGCAACGCATAAACTAGGGTTTAAGCTTCTGTCACTCTAGCAACCCATCATCTACTTATTACTTCCCAATGCCTTCCTCTAGGCCCAAATAATGGTGAAGTGTTATGTAGTCGACGTTCACATAACACCACTAGAGGCTAGACAACATACATCTTATCAAAATATCAAATGAATACCAAATTCACATGACTACTAATAGCAAGACTTCTCCCTTGTCCTCAGGAACAAACATAATTACTCACAAAGCATATTCATGTTCATAATTAGAGGGGTAATAATATGCATATAGGATCTGAACATACGATCTTCCACCAAATAAACCAACTAGCATCAACTACAAGGAGTAATCAACACTACTAGCAACCTACTAGCACCAATCCCGGACTTTGAGACAAGAATTGGATACAAGAGATGAACTAGGGTTAGGAGATGAGATGGTGCTTGTGAAGATGTTGATGGAGATTGCCCTCTCCCGATGTGAGGAGTGTTGGTGATGACGATGGTGATGATTTCCCCCTCCCGGAGGGAAGTATCCCCGGCAGAACAGCTCTCTCGGAGCTCTAGATTGGTTCCACCAAGGTTCCGCCTCGTGGCGGCGGAGTCTCGTCCTGAAAAGTTCCTTTTTATTTTTTTCTCATCGAAAGACTTCATATAGGAGAAGATGGATGTCGGAGAGCCACCAGGGGGCCCACGAGGTAGGGGGGCGCGCCCTAGGGGGGCGCCCCCCACCCTCGTGAGCAGGGTGTGGGCCCCCTGGCCTTCATCTTTGGCGAGGATTTTTCTTTATTTATTTTAAGATGTTCCGTGGAGTTTCAGGACTTTTGGAGTTGCGCAGAATAGGTCTCTAATATTTGCTCCTTTTCCAGCCCAGAATTCCAGCTGCCGGCATTCTCCCTCCTTATGTAAACCTTGTAAAATAAGAGAGAATAGCCATAAGTATTGTGACGTAAAGTGAAATAACAGCCCATAATGCAATAAATATCGATATAAAAGCATGATGCAAAATGGACATATCAACTCCCCCAAGCTTAGACCTCGCTTGTCCTCAAGCGAAAAGCCAATAACAATAAATATGTCCTCATGTTTAGAGGTAGAGGCGTCGATAAAAATAAAATACGGACATGAAGGCATCATGATTATTCTCATAACAGCAACATATATAGATTTTGTCATATGATTACTTATGTTCAAGTGATGATCTATTCACAATGCAAAAGTATAAATCATAAACTTTATTAGGCTCCGGCAAACTATAATCTCAGTCATTGAAGCAATTGCAATTTATCATAACATCGGAAAGAGTCTATGTCAGAGCTAAAAAGCAAGTCCACATACTCAACTATCATTTAGTCCTCCATAATTGCTAACACTCACGCAATACTTGTGGTTACGGAGTTTTAATTAGACACAGAGAAAGATAGGGGCTTATAGTTTTGCCCCACAACCTTTTACCTCAAGGGTAATGTCAACAATAATGGTTCATGCTCCCCTACATCCAATTAGATATATATATCATGTTCTTTCCAACATGCTGAGCTTGCCAAAGGATAAAATGAAAAATAAAAGGTGAAGATCACCGTGACTCTTGCATAGGGTAGAAGATAATAATGAAAGATAGGCCCTTCGCAGAGGGAAGCAGAGGTTGCCATGCGCTTTTATGGTTGGATGTACAAAATCTCAATGCGAAAGAACGTCACTTTATATTGTCCCTTGTGATATGAAACTTTATTATGCAGTCCTTCGCTTTTATTACTTCCACATCACAAGATCGTATAAAGCTTATTTCTCCCACACCAATAAATTATACATATTTAGAGCAATTTTTATTGCTTTGCACCGATGACAACTTACTTGAAGGATCTTACTCAATCCATAGGTAGATATGGTGGACTCTCATGGAAAAACTGGTTTAGGGATTTTGGAAGCACAAGTAGTATTTCTACTTGGTGCTGAGAATTTGGCTAGCATGAGGGGGAAAGGCAAGCTCAACAAGTTAGAGGATCCATGACAACATACTTTATCTCAGATATAAGAAAGACATAACTCATTACGTTGTCTTCCTTGTCCAACATCAACTCTTTAGCATATCATATTTTAATGAGTGCTCCCAATCATAAAAGATGTCAATGATAATATATTTATATGTGAAAACCTCTCTTTCCTTATTACTTCCTATTAATTGCAACAATGACCAAAGCTATGTCTGCCAATTCCCAACAACTTTTAATCATCATACTCTTTCTATGTGAAGTCATTACTCTCAATAAGATCAATATGAACTTTTTGTTTCTTTTTATTCTTTTTCTCTTTCTTTTATTCACCCAAGATCATGGCAAAATAATCAAGCCCTTGACACAACACTAATCTTTATTATATATAGCTCACGGACTCGATTACAAAGAAAGATCATAAAGCAAAACTCAAAACTAGATCATGCCATAAACTTTATTCTACTAGATCAAGATACTACTAATAGGATCGAACTAAGAAAAGCGGTAACGATAGGAGTTGTGATTGTGATACGATACCGGGGAACCTCCCCCAAGCTTGGCAGTTGCCAAGGGGAGTGCCCATACCCATGTGATTATGTCTCCTTCTTTGTTGTCGGTGTAATATTCTTGGCGATGATTCCCCTCAGGATGCGGTTCTCCTCCTTGACCTTATTGACCTGCTGTTTGAGGTCCATTATTTCCTTACGAAGCTTTCTTGCGAAAGATAAAGCTCCTTGCACCCAAGGGTGTTGCATAGCTGCGGGAGAACAAGTGACACTCCTCTTCATATTTTCATAAGAAAGAAATCTAACATTAGAAGGGATAACCGAGTTTGGAATAGCTGAGCTCTGTAGTTCCCCCATCGTGAACCCAGCTCGGAGGCGAGAGGTGACTTCTTGATCCTCCATGGCATCTACTCTCATCAAGTCAGCCTCCATCTCTTCCTCCGTTGCTGGCCCAAAGTGGCCAGCGTCGCTGTTTGCTCTTGGTTCCGGTGCCGGATTAGATACTCGGCTCTCCCCGATTGACTCTTGAGAAGGCATCTTGCTCTAATCTGCAGCAGCAACAGCTCGAAAACAAAAACAGAGGAAATTTGCGTAATACGGGGGTCAAAACCTTCGGGAGAATATATAATGATTTTTTACTGACCAAAATACGTAACGTGCAAGAAAACAGAGTCCGGAAGGCACACGAGGTGCTCACAAGGTAGGGGCGCGCCCAGAGGGGTAGGGCGCGCCCACCACCCTCGTGGGGCCCTCGTGCCCTTCCCGGACTGCTACTTATTTTCCTATTTTTCTAAAT
This sequence comes from Triticum aestivum, assembly GCF_018294505.1. Classification (NCBI taxonomy): domain Eukaryota; kingdom Viridiplantae; phylum Streptophyta; class Magnoliopsida; order Poales; family Poaceae; genus Triticum; species Triticum aestivum. The sequence continues at coordinate 33,149,974 of NC_057806.1, read as the reverse complement.
ATTCCAAAACGGAGAAATTGCCTTAAAAGTTGTTTTGGAGTCGGTTTACTTACCGTACCACATACCTATTCCTTTTTGGAGTCTAAAACATTCCGAAAAGTGTCCCTTATGTATTCCTCCAGGGTTACGGTTTCAATAATATTGGTTTCAACATTTATGGGATTACCTGAGATATAATGTTTAATTCTTTGACCGTTTACCACCTTCGGATTTGTGCCTTCGAAGTTGTTGATTTTTATGGCACCGGAACGATAGACCTCTTCGATAACATAGGGGCCTTCCCATTTAGAGAGAAGTTTTCCTGCAAAAAATCTTAAACGGGAGTTGTATAGCAATACATAATCACCTACATTAAACTCACGCTTTTGTATCCTTTTGTCATGCCATCTTTTAACTTTTTCTTTAAACAACTTGACATTTTCATAAGCTTGGGTTCTCCATTCATCAAGTGAGCTAATATCAAATAACCTCTTCTCACCGGCAAGTTTAAAATCATAGTTGAGCTCTTTAATAGCCCAATATGCCTTATGTTCTAGTTCGAGAGGTAAGTGACATGCTTTTCCATAAACCATTTTATACGGAGACATACCCATAGGATTTTGTATGCAGTTCTATATGCCCATAATGCATCATCAAGTTTCTTAGACCAATTCTTTCTAGACCTATTAACAGTCTTTTGCAAAATTAATTTGAGCTCTCTATTGCTCAACTCTACTTGACCACTAGACTGTGGGTGATAAGGAGATGCAATTCTATGATTAACATCATATTTAGCAAGCATTTTACGGGAGGCACCATGAATAGAGTGTGAACCACCATCAGTCATTAAATATCTAGGGACTCCAAACCTCGGAAAAATAACTTCTTTAAGCATTTTAATAGAAGTGTTATGATCAACACTACTAGTTGGAATAGCTTCTACCCACTTAGTAACGTAATCAACAACAACTAAAATATGTGTGTATCCATTAGAGGCAGGAAAAGGTCCCATATAATCAAAGCCCCAAACATCAAACGGTTCAATAACAAGAGAATAATTCATAGGCATTTCTTGATGTCTACTAATATTACCAATTCTTTGACATTCATCACAAGACAAGACAAACTTACGGGCATCCTTGAAGAGAGTAGGCCAATAAAAACCAGATTGCAATACCTTATGTGCAGTTCTATCTCCAGTGTGGTGTCCTCCATAAGACTCGGAATGACACTTGCGTAGGATCTGTTCCTGTTCATGCTCAGGTACACAACGTCTAATAACACCATCTACTCCTTATTTATAAAGATGTGGGTCATCCCAAAAGTAATGTCTCAAGTCATAGAAAAACTTTTTCTTTTGCTGGTATGTGAAGCTAGGTGGTATAAACTTAGCAACAATATAATTAGCATAATCAGCATACCATGAAGTACTACTAGAAGTACTTATAACATTTAATTGTTAATCAGGAAATTTATCATTAATAGGTAGTGGGTCATCAAGAACATTCTCTAACCTAGACAAGTTGTCTGCAACGGGGTTCTCAGCTCCCTTTCTATCGACAATATGCAAATCAAATTCTTGTAGCAAGAGAACCCATCTAATAAGTCTAGGTTTAGCATCTTTCTTTTCCATAAGGTATTTAATAGAAGCATGATCAGTGTGAATAGTTACTTTAGAATCAACAATATAAGGTCTGAACTTATCACAAGCAAATACAACCGCTAAAAGCTCTTTTTCAGTAGTAGCATAATTTCTTTGAGCATTGTCTAGAGTCTTACTAGCATAATGAATAACATTTAATTTCTTATCAACTCTTTGCCCTAGAACAACACCTACAGCATAATCACTAGCATCACACATAATTTCAAAGGGTAAATTCCAATCAGGTGGCTGAACAACAGGTGCAGAGACTAATGCTTTCTTAAGTGTTTCAAATGCTTCTACACAATCATCATCAAAGACAAATGGTATATCTTTTTGCAATAAATTAGTCAGAGGCCGAGAAATTTTTGAGAAGTCCTTAATAAACCTCCTGTAAAATCCGGCGTGACCAAGGAAACTTCTTATACCTTTGATGTCCTTGGGACATGGCATCTTTTCAATAGCATCAACCTTGGCTTTATCAACTTCAATACCTCTTTCGGAAACTTTGTGCCCCAAGACAATACCTTCATTAACCATAAAGTGGCACTTTTCCCAATTCAAGACAAGATTAGTTTCTTCACATCTCTGCAAAACTCGGTCAACATTGCTCAAGCAATCATCAAAAGAGGAACCATAGACGGAAAAGTCGTCCATGAAAACCTCACAAATCTTTTCACAAAAGTCAGAGAATATAGCCATCATGCATCTTTGAAAGGTAGCAGGTGCATTACATAAACCAAAAGGCATACGTCTATAAGCAAAAGTACCAAAAGGGCATGTAAAAGTAGTCTTTGATTGATCTCTAGCCGACACAGGTATTTGAGAGAAACCAGAATAACCATCTAGAAAGCAGTAATGTGTATGTTTGCATAATCTTTCTAGCATTTAATCAATAAAAGGTAAGGGGTAATGATCTTTCATAGTAGCTTTATTTAATTTACGGAAATCAATTACCATCCTATAACCTATGATAATTCTTTGTGGAATCAATTCATCTTTATCATTAGGAACAACAGTAATACCTCCCTTCTTAGGGACACAATGGACAGGACTTACCCACTGACTATCAGCAACGGGATAAATTATACCTGCCTCCAGAAGCTTGAGTATTTTCTTACCACTTCTTTCATTTTAGGATTCAGACGTCATTGAGGATCATGAACTAGTTTGGCATCTGCTTCCAAATTTATTATATGTTGACATAGAGTGGGACTAATGCCCTTAAGATCATCAAGAGTATATCCAATAGCAGCATGATGCTTCTTCAGAGTTTTCAATAATCTTTCTTCTTCATGCTCTGAAAGGTTAGCACTAATAATAACAGGATATATCTTCTTTTCATCAAGATAGGCATATTTAAGATTATCAGGAAATGGTTTAAGCTCAAACACGGGAGCACCCTTGGGTGGAGGAGGATCCCCTAAAATTTCAACAGGCAAATTGTGTTGCAAAATAGGTTCCTGTTTAAAGAATACTTCATCTATTTCCCTTCTTTCATTCATGAACATATCATTTTCATGGTCTAGCAAATAGTGTTCTAAAGGATCACTAGGAGGTACGGCAATAGAAGGAAGACCAATAATTTCATCCTTACTAGGTAATTCTTCCTCACGATGTTGTTTACTGAATTTAGAGAAATTAAACTCATGAATCATATCATCCAAGCCAATAGTAACAACATCCTTTTCACAATCTATCCTAGCATTAACAGTGTTCAAGAAGGGTCTACCAAATATAATGGGACAAAAGCTATCTTGTGGGGAACCAAGAACAAGAAAATCAGCAGGATATTTAGTTTTCCCACACAAGACTTCAACATCTCTTACAATTCCCATTGGTGAAATAGTATCTCTATTAGCAAGTTTAATTGTAACATCAATTTCTTCTAACTCAACAGGTGCAATGTCATGCATAATTTCTTTGTATAAGTCAATAGGTATTGCACTAGCACTAGCACCCATATCACATAAGCCATGATAACAATGATCTCCTATTTTAACAGAAATAACAGGCATGCCTACCACATGTCTAGGTTTATCTGTATCACGGGGTTTAGCAATTCTAGCAGCTTCATTACAGAAGTAAATAACATGCCCATCTATATTATCAGACAAGAGATCTTTAACAATAGCAATATTAGGTTCTACTTTAACTTGCTCGGGGGTGTATAAGTTCTAATATTGCTTTTACGAACCACAGTTGAAGCTTTAGCATGATCCTTTATCCTAACAGGGAAAGGTGGTTTCTCAACATAACAAGCAGGAACAATAGGATCATTATAAGTGACAGTCTTTTCTTCAACTTTAATAGGTGCAGCTACTTTTACTTCTATGGGAGGATGATATTTAAACCACTTCTCCTTAGGGAGATCAACATAAGTAGCAAAAGATTCACAGAAAGAAGCTACTATCTCAGAATCAAGTCCATATTTAGTGCTAAACTTATGGAAAATATCGGTGTCCATAAAAGATTTAACACAATCAAACTTAGGTGTCATACCTGACTCCTTACCTGCGTCGAGGTCCCAATCTTCAGAGTTGCGTTTAATTCTATCCAATAAATTCCATCTGAATTCAATAGTCTTCATCATAAAAGAGCCAGCACAAGAAGTATCGAGCATGGTGCGATTGTTTTCAGAAAGCCGAGCATAAAAACTTTGCATAATTATTTCTCTCGGGAGCTCATGATTGGGGCATGAATATAACATTGATTTAAGCCTCCCCCAAGCTTGAGCGATGCTTTCTCCTTCACGAGGCCAGAAATTATATATATAATTATGATCACGATGAACAAGATGCATAGGGTAATACTTTTGATGAAATTCCAATTTCAATCTCTTATAGTCCCATGATCTCATATCATCACATAGCCTATACCATATCAATGCATCTCCCTTCAAAGATAAAGGGAAGACCTTCTTCTTAGCAACATCATCGGGTATACCTGCAAGCTTAAATAATCCACAAACTTCATCCACATATATTAAGTGCTCATCAGGATGCTTTGTTCCATCTCCTGTAAAAGGGTTAGCTAGCAGTCTTTCCATCATACCCGAAGGAAATTCAAAAGGAGTTTCATTTTCAATAGGTTAAGTAGGTTGAGAAGCAACTCTTTGCTCTATTGGACGGGGTGAAGATACCCCGGACAAGCCCCTCAGAGAATTACTTTCCATAGTAACAAGTGACAGTAAATTTCAACACACTATATAAATTTTTCCTTACAAAATTCCACCTACCAAAGGCGCTACACTCCCCGGCAACGGCGCCAAAAAAGAGTCTTGATGACCCACAAGTATAGGGGATCTATCGTAGTCCTTTTGATAAGTAAGAGTGTCGAACCCAACGAGGAGCAGAAGGAAATGATAAGCGGTTTTCAGCAAGGTATTCTCTGCAAGTACTGAAATAAGTGGTAACAGATAGTTTTGTGATAAGGTAAATTGTAACGAGCAACAAGTAACAAAAGTAAATAAAGTGCAGCAAGGTAGCCCAATCCTTTTTGTAGCAAAGGACAAGCCGGAACAAACTCTTATAATAGGAAAAGCGCTCTCGAGGACACATGGGAATATCGTCAAGCTAGTTTTCATCGCGTTCATATGATTCGCGTTCGATACTTTGATAATTTGATATGTGGGTGGACAGATGCTTGGGTGCTATTCTTACTTGAACAAGCATCCCACTTATGATTAAACTCTATTGCAAGCATCCGCAACTACAACAAAAGTATTAAGGTAAACCTAACCATAGCATGAAACATGTGGATCCAAATTAGCCCCTTACGAAGCAACACATAAACTAGGGTTTAAGCTTCTGTCACTCTAGCAACCCATCATCTACTTATTACTTTCCAATGCCTTCCTCTAGGCCCAAATAATGGTGAAGTGTTATGTAGTTGACGTTCACATAACACCACTAGAGTCTAGACAACATACATCTTATCAAAATATCAAACGAATACCAAATTCACATGACTACTAATAGCAAGACTTCTCCCTTGTCCTCAGGAACAAACGTAATTACTCACAAAGCATATTCATGTTCATAATCAGAGGGGTAATAATATGCATATAGGATCCGAACATATGATCTTCCACCAAATAAACCAACTAGCATCAACTACAAGGAGTAATCAACACTACTAGCAACCTACTAGCACCAATCCCGGACTTTGAGACAAGAATTGGATACACGTGATGAACTAGGGTTTGGAGATGAGATGGTGCTGGTGAAGATGTTGATGGAGATTGCCCTCTCCCGATGAGAGGAGCGTTGGTGATGTCGATGGTGATGATTTCCCCCTCCCGGAGGGAAGTATCCCCGGCAGAACAGCTCTGCCGGAGCTCTAGGTTGGTTCCGCCAAGGTTCCGCCTCGTGGCGGCGGAGTCTCATCCCGAAAAGTTCCTTTTTATTTTTTTCTCATCGAAAGACTTCATATAGGAGAAGATGGACGTCGGGGAGCCACCAGGGGGCCCACGAGGTAGGAGGGCGCGCCATAGGGGTGGGGGCCACCCTCATGAGCAGGGTGTGGGCCCCTGGCCTTCATCTTTGGTGAGGATTTTTCTTTATTTATTTTAAGATGTTCCATGGAGTTTCAGGACTTTTGGAGTTGCGCAGAATAGGTCTCTAATATTTGCTCCTTTTCCAGCCCAGAATTCCAGCTGCCCGCATTCTCCCTCCTTATGTAAACCTTGTAAAATAAGATAGAATAGCCATAAGTATTGTGACATAAAGTGAAATAACAGCCCATAATGCAATAAATATCAATATAAAAGCATGATGCAAAATGGACGTATCACTGCCATAAATTGGGAGTTTCGGCAAAGGAGCCTTTTGGCCAGAGAGCATTGGTAAGCTTGCTCACTGTAGCACCGCCGCACTCCGCTTGTTCCCCGTCGACTACCTTTGGTTTCACACTAAAGGTTTTGAGCCATAAGCCGAAGTGTGGGGAAATACGGAGAAAGGCCTCGCACGTGATAATGAACATCGAGACATGAAGGAAAGAATCGGGGGCTAGATCATGAAAATCTAGTCCGCAATAAAACATGAGCCCCCGGACGAAGGGATGAAGAGCATGTTGGAAATATGCCCTAGAGGCAATAATAAATTGATTATTATTATATTTTCTTGTTCATGATAATCGTTTATTATCCATGCTAGAATTATATTGATAGGAAACTCAGATACATGTGTGGATACATAGACAACACCATGTCCCTAGTAAGCCTCTAGTTGACTAGCTCGTTAATCAATAGATGGTTACGGTTTCCTAACCATGGACATTGGATGTCGTTGATAACGGGATCACATCATTAGGAGAATGATGTGATGGACAAGACCCAATCCTAAGCATAGCACTAGATCGTGTAGTTCGTATGCTAAAGCTTTTCTAGTGTCAAGTATCATTTCCTTAGACCATGAGATTGTGCAACTCCCGGATACCGTAGGAGTGCTTTGGGTGTGCCAAACGTCACAACGTAACTGGGTGGCTATAAAGGTACACTATGGGTATCTCCGAAAGTGTCTGTTGGGTTGGCACGAATCGAGACTGGGATTTGTCACTCCGTGTGACGGAGAGGTATCTCTGGGCCCACTCGGTAGGACATCATCATAATGTGCACAATGTGATCAAGGAGTTGATCACGGGATGATGTGTTACGGAATGAGTAAAGAGACTTGCCGGTAACGAGATTGAACAAGGTATCGGGATACCGATGATCGAATCTCGGGCAAGTATCGTACCGCTAGACAAAGGGAATTGTATACGGGATTGATTAAGTCCTTGACATCGTGGTTCATCTGATGAGATCATCGTGGAACATATGGGAGCCAACATGGGTATCCAGATCCCGCTGTTGGTTATTGATCGGAGAGTCATCTCGGTCATGTCTGCATGTCTCCCGAACCCGTAGGGTCTACACACTTAAGGTTCGGTGACGCTAGGGTTATAGAGATATTAGTATGCGGTAACCCAAAAGTTGTTCGGAGTCCCGGATGAGATCCCGGACGTCACGAGGAGTTCCGGAATGGTCCGGAGGTAAAGAATTATATATAGGAAGTGCTATTTCGGCCATCGGGACAAGTTTCGAGGTCACCGGTATTGTACCGGGACCACCGGAAGGGTCCCGGGGGTCCACCGGGTGGGGCCACCTGCCCCGGGGGGCCACATGGGCTGTAGGGGGTGCACCTTGGCCTATATGGGCCAAGGGCACCAGCCCCAAGAGGCCCATGCGCCAAGAGAAGAGGAGAAGGAAGAGTCCTAAAAGGGGAAGGCACCTCCGAGGTGCCTTGGGGAGGAGGGACTCCTCCCCTGGCCGCACCCTTCCTTGGAGGAAGGGCCAAGGCTGCGCCTCCCCCCTCTCCCTTGGCCCTATATACAGTGGGGGGAAGGGAGGGCAGCCCAATCTAAGCCCTGGCGCCTCCCTCTCCCTCCCATGACACATCTCCCTCCTCCCGCAGCGCTTGGCGAAGCCCTGTTGGAATCCTGCTGCTTCCACCACCATGCCGTTGTGCTGGATCTCCATCAACCTATCCTCCCCCTTGCTGGATCAAGAAAGAGGAGACATCGCTGCTCCGTACGTGTGTTGAACGCGGAGGTGCCGTTCGTTCGGCGCTAGGATCATCGTGATTTGGATCACGACGAGTACGACTCCATCAACCCCGTTCTCTTGAACGCTTCCGCGCGCGATCTACAAGGGTATGTAGATCCACTCCTCCCTCGTTGCTAGATGACTCCATAGATAGATCTTGGTGACACGTAGGAAAATTTTGAATTATTGCTACGTTCCCCAACAGTGGCATCATGAGCTAGGTCTATGCGTAGCTTCTATGCACGAGTAGAACACAAAGTAGTTGTGGGCGTTGATTTTGTCAATTTACTTGCTGTTACTAGTCTTATCTTGATTCGGAGGCATTGTGGGATGAAGCGGCCCGGACCGACCTTACACATACTCTTACGTGAGACTGGTTCCACCGACTGACATGCACTAGTTGCATAAGGTGGCTAGCGGGTGTCTGTCTCTCCCACTTTAGTCGGATCGGATTCGATGAAAAGGGTCCTTATGAAGGGTAAATAGCAATTGGCATATCACATTGTGGTTTTTGCGTAGGTAAGAAACGTTCTTGCTAGAAACCCATAGCAGCCACGTAAAACATGCAAACAACAATTAGAGGACGTCTAACTTGTTTTTGCAGGGTATGCTATGTGATGTGATATGGCCAAAAGGATGTGATGTGATATGGCCAAAAGGATGTGATGAATGATATATGTGATGTATGAGATTGATCATGTTCTTGTAATAGGAATCACGACTTGCATGTGATGAGTATGACAACCGGCAGGAGCCATAGGAGTTGTCTTAATTTATTTATGACCTGCGTGTCAACATAAACGTCATGTAATTACTTTACTTTATTGCTAACCGTTAGCTATAGTAGTAGAAGTAATAGTTGACGAGACAACTTCATGAAGACACGATGATAGAGATCATGATGATGGAGATCATGGTGTCATGCCGGTGACGATGATGATCATGGAGCCCCAAGATGGAGATCAAAGGAGCTATATGATATTGGCCATATCATGTCACTATTATTTGATTGCATGTGATGTTTATCATATTTATACATCTTGTTTACTTAGAATGACGGTAGTAAATAAGATGATCCCTCACTAAAATTTCAAGAAGGTGTTCCCCCTAACTGTGCACCGTTGCGAAAGTTCGTCGTTTCGACGCACCACGTGATGATCAGGTGTGATAGATTTTTACGTTCACATACAACGGGTGTAAGACAGATTTACACACGCGAAACACTTAGGTTGACTTGACGAGCCTAGCATGTACAGACATGGCCTCGGAACACAAGAGACCGAAAGGTCGAGCATGAGTCGTATGGTAGATACGATCAACATGAAGATGTTCACCGATGATGACTAGTCCGTCTCACGTGACCATCGGACACGGCCTAGTTGACCCGGATCATGTAATCACTTAGATGACTAGAGGGATGTCTATCTGAGTGGGAGTTCATAAGATGAAATTAATTATCCTGAACATAGTCAAAAGGTCTTCGCAAATTATGTCGTAGCTCGCGCTTCAGTTCTACTGTTTAGATATGTTCCTAGAGAAAATTTAGTTGAAAGTTGATAGTAGCAATTATGCGGACTAGGTCCGTAAACTGAGGATTGTCCTCATTGCTTCATAGAAGGCTTATGTCCTTAATGCACCGCTCAGTGTGCTGAACCTCGAACGTCGTCTGTGGATGTTGCGAACATCTGACATACACGTTTTGATGACTACATGATAGTTCAGTGCGTAATGCTAAATGGTTTAGAATTGAGGCACCAAAGACGTTTTTGAAACATCGCAGAACATATGAGATGTTCCAAGGACTGAAATTGGGATTTCAGGCTCGTGCCCACGTCAAGAGGTATAAGACCTCCGACGATTTTCTTAGCCTGCAAACTAAGGGAGAAAAGCTCAGTTGTTGAACTTGTGCTTAGATTGTCTAAGTACAACAATCGCTTGAATCGAGTGGGAGTTGATCTTCTAGATGAAATAGTGATGGTTCTCCGAAGTCATTACCACCAAGCTGCTAGAGCTTCGTGATGAACTATGATATATCAGGGACATATATGATGATCCTTGAGATATTCGCGATGTTTGACACCGCGAAAGTAGAAATCAAGAAGGAGCATCAATTGTTGATGGTTGGTGAAACCACTAGTTTCAAGAAGGGCAAGGGAACAAAGGGATACTTCATGAAATGGCAATTCAGCTGCTGCTCTAGTGAAGAAACCCAAGGTTGAACCCAAACCCGAGACTGAGTGCTTCTGTAATAAAGGGAACAACCACTGGAGCAGAATTACCCTAGATACTTGGTAGATAAGAAGGCTGGCAAGGTCGATAGAAGTATATTGGATATACATTGTGTTGATGTGTACTTTACTAGTACTCCTAGTAGCACCAGGGTATTAGATACCGGTTCGGTTGCTAAGTGTTAGTAACTCAAAACAAAAGGCTACGGAATAAACGGAGACTAGCTAAAGGTGAGCTGACGATACGTGTTGGAAGTGTTTCCAGGGTTGATATGATCAAGCATCGCACGCTCCCTCTACCATCGAGATTGGTATTAAAACCTAAATAATTGTTATTTCGTGTTTGCGTTGAGCATAGACATGATTGGATTATGTCTATCGCAATACGGTTATTCATTTAAAGAGAATAATGGTTACTCTGTTTATTTGAATAATACCTTCAATGGTCTTGCACCTAAAATGAATGGTTCATTGAATATCGATCATAGTGATACACATGTTCATGCCAAAAGATATAAGATAGTAATGATAGTACCACCTACTTGTGGCACTGCTACTTAAGTCATATCGGTATAAAACGCATGAAGAAGCTCCATGTTGATGGATCTTTGGACTCACTCATCTTTGAAAGGTTTGAGACATGCGGACCATGTCTATTGGTGTATATGCATGAAGAAACTCCATGCAAATGGACCATTTGGACTCACTTGATTTTGAATCACTTGAGACATGCAAATCATACCACATGGGCAAGATGACTGAAAGCCTCATTTTCAGTAAAATGGAACTAGAAAGCAACTTGTTGGAAGTAATACATTTTGATGTGTGCAATCCAATGAGTGCTGAGGCATGTAGTGGATATCGTTATGTTCTTACTTCACAGATGATTTGAGTAGATGTTGAGTATATTTACTCGATGAATCACGAGTCTGAATTATTGAAAGGTTCAAGTAATTTCAGGGTGAAGTTGAAAGATCGTCGTGACAAGAGGATAAAATATCTATGATATGATCATAGAGATGAATATCTGAATTACGAGTTTGGCACAGAATTAAGACATTGTGGAAATTGTTTCACAACTAATACAGCCTGGAACACCATAGTGTGATGGTGTGTCCGAACATCATAACTGCACCATATTGGATATAATGCATACCATGATCTCTCTTATCGAATTACCACAATAATTCATGGGTTAGGCATTAGAGACAACCACATTCACTTTAAATAGGGCACCACGTAATTCCGATGAGATGACACCGTATGAACTATGGTTTAGAGAAACCTAAGCTATCATTTCTTAAAAGTTTGGGGCTGCGACGCTTATGTGAAAAAGTTTCAGGCTGATAAGCTCGAACCCAAAGCGGATAAATGCATCTTCATAGGACACCCAAAACAGTTGGGTATACCTCATGTCTCAGATCCGAAAGCAATAAGGGATTGTTTCTAGAATCGGGTCCTTTCTCGAGGAAAAGTTTCTCTCGAAAGAGTGGGAGGATGGTGGAGACTTGATGAGGTTATTGAACCGTCTCTTCAACTAGTGTGTGGCGGGGCACAGGAGTTGTTCCTGTGGCACCTACACCAATTGAAGTGGAAGCTTATGATAGTGATCATGAAACTTCAGATCAAGTCACTACCAAACCTCGTGGGATGACAAGGATGCGTACTACTTCAGAGTGGTAGGTAATCCTGTCTTGGAAGTCATGTTGCTAGACAACAATGAACCTACGAGCTATGGAGAAGCGATGGTGGGCCCGGATTTCGATAAATGGCTCGAGGCCATAAAATCCGAGAGAGGATCCATGTATGGAAACAAAGTGTAGACTTTGGAAGATCTACTTGATGGTCGTAAGGCTGTTAGGTACATATGGATTTTTAAAAGGAAGACAGACAATGATGGTAAGTGTCACCATTGAGAAAGCTCGACTTGTCGTTAAGATGTTTCCCGACAAGTTCAAGGAGTTGACTACGATGAGACTTTCTCACACGTAGCGATGCTAAGAGTCTGTTGCAATTATATTAGCGATTACTGCATTATTTATGAAATCTTGCAGATAGGATGTCAAAACATTGTTTCCTCAACGATTTTCTTGAGGAAAGGTTGTATGTGATACAACCGGAAGGTTTTGTCAATCCTGAAAGATGCTAATAAGTATGCAAAGCTCCAGCAATCCTTCTAGGGACTGGAGTAAGCATCTCGGAGTTGGAATGTATGCTTTGATAAAGATGATCAAATTTTTGGGTGTATACAAAGTTTATGAGAAACTTGTAATTCCAAAGAAGTGAGTGGGAGCACTATAGAATTTCTGATGAGTATATGTTGTTGACATATTATGGATCAGAAATGACGTAGAATTTCTGGAAAGCATATAGGGTTATTTGGAAAGTGTTTTTCAATGGAAAGCCTGGATTAAGCTACTTGAGCATTGAGCATCAAGATCTATAAGGATAGATCAAAACACTTAAATGGTACTTTCAAATGAGCGCATTCCTTGACATGATCTTGAAGGTGTTCAAGATGAATCAGTCAAAGAAGGAGTTCTTGCCTGAGTTGTAAGGTATGAAGTTAAGACTTAAAGCTCGACCACGGCAGAATAGAGAGGAAGGACGAAGGTCGTCCCCTATGCTCAAGACATGGGCTCTACAGTATGCTATGTTGTGTACCGCACATGAAGTGTGCCTTGCCATGAGTCAGTCAAGGGGTACAAGAGTGATCCAAGAATGGATCACAGGACAGCGGTCAAAGTTATCCTTAGTAACTAGTGGACTAAGGAATTTTCTCGATTATGGAGGTGGTAAAAGAGTTCGTCGTAAAGGGTTACGCTGATGCAAACTTTTACACTAATCCAGATTATTCTGAGTAGTAAACTGGATTCGTATAGTAGAACAGTTATTTGGAATAGCTCCAAATAGAGCGTGGTTGCTGCATCTAGGAGATGACATAGAGATTTGTAAAGCACACACGGATCTGAAAGGTTCAGACCCGTTGACTATAACCTCTCTCACAAGCATAACATGATCAAACCCAGAACTCATCGAGTGTTAATCACATGGTAAATGTGAACTAGATTATTGACTCTAGTAAACTCTTTGGGTGTTAGTCACATGGGGATGTGACCTTGAGTGTTAATCACATATCGATGTGAACTAGATTATTGACTCTAGTGCAAGTGGGAGACTGTTGGAAATATTCCCTAGAGGCAATAATAAATTGATTATTATTATATTTCCTTGTTCATGATAATCGTTTATTATCCATGCTAGAATTGTATTGATAGGAAACTCAGATACATGTGTGGATACATAGACAACACCATGTCCCTAGTAAGCCTCTAGTTGACTAGCTCGTTAATCAATAAATGGTTACGGTTTCCTAACCATGGACATTGGATGTCGTTGATAACAGGATAACATCATTAGGAGAATGATGTGATGGACAAGACCCAATCCTAAGCATAGTACTAGATCGTGTAGTTCGTATGCTAAAGCTTTTCTAATGTCAAGTATCATTTCCTTAGACCATGAGATTGTGCAACTCCCGGATACCGTAGGAGTGCTTTGGGTGTGCCAAACGTCACAACGTAACTGGGTGGCTATAAAGGTACACTACGGGTATCTCCGAAAGTGTCTGTTGGGTTGGCATGAATCGAGACTGGGATTTGTCACTCCGTGTGACGAAGAGGTATCTCTGGGCCCACTCGGTAGGACATCATCATAATGTGCACAATGTGATCAAGGAGTTGATCACGGGATGATGTGTTACGGAATGAGTAAAGAGACTTGCCGGTAACGAGATTGAACAAGGTATCGGGATACCGACGATCGAATCTCGGGCAAGTATCGTACCGCTAGACAAAGGGAATTGTATACGAGATTGATTAAGTCCTTGACATCATGGTTCATCCGATGAGATCATCGTGAAACATATGGGAGCCAACATGGGTATCCAGATCCCGCTATTGGTTATTGACCGGAGAGTCATCTCGGTCATGTCTGCATGTCTCCCGAACCCGTAGGGTCTACACACTTAAGGTTCGGTGACGCTAGGGTTATAGAGATATTAGTATGCGGTAACCCGAAAGTTGTTCGGAGTCCCGGATGAGATCCCGGACGTCACGAGGAGTTCCGGAATGGTCCGGAGGTAAAGAATTATATATAGGAAGTGCTATTTCGGCCATCAGGACAAGTTTCGAGGTCACCGGTATTGTACCGGGACCACCGGAAGGGTCCCGGGGGTCCACCGGGTGGGGCCACCTGCCCCGGGGGGCCACATGGGCTGTAGGGGGTGCTCCTTGGCCTATATGGGACAAGGGCACCAGCCCCAAGAGGCCCATGCGCCAAGAGAAGAGGAGAAGGAAGAGTCCTAAAAGGGGAAGGCACCTCCGAGGTGCCTTGGGGAGGAGGGACTCCTCCCCTGGCCGCACCCTTCCTTGGAGGAAGGGCCAAGGCTGCGCCTCCCCCCTCTCCCTTGGCCCTATATATAGTGGGGGGAAGGGAGGAGAGCCCAATCTAAGCCCTGGCGCCTCCCTCTCCCTCCCATGACACATCTCCCTCCTCCCGCAGCGCTTGGCGAAGCCCTGTTGGAATCCCGCTGCTTCCACCACCACGCCGTCGTGCTGGATCTCCATCAACCTCTCCTCCCCCTTGCTGGATCAAGAAAGAGGAGACGTCGCTGCTCCGTACGTGTGTTGAACGCGGAGGTTCCGTCCGTTCGGTGCTAGGATCATCGGTGATTTGGATCACGACGAGTACGACTCCATCAACCCCGTTCTCTTGAACGCTTCCGCGCGTAATCTACAAGGGTATGTAGATCCACTCCTCCCTCATTGCTAGATGACTCCATAGATAGATCTTGGTGACACGTAGGAAAATTTTGAATTATTGCTACGTTCCCCAACAGAGCGAATCCTAGCCCTCGGAGCAAGTGGGAGATGAATACAACCCTCTCACCGGATCTGGGGTTAGGAATAACCTGTCCTAGAGCAAGAAGCCTGTGGGGGATCTCCGTGGTCAGGTATCTGGCCGCGCAGAGCTTTGCAATGTCCTCCTCTATAACAGAGGAAGCCACCCATCGGCCCTATGGGCTAGGTCCGGATATGATTGGGAAGCTTGAAGTAATGAAGTCGAACCTTGGGTGCTAGAACTCGAAGTTGGAAGGGTTGAGGAAAGGGTCGGCGTAAAAAGAGACGGTTCTTGGCTCCTTTATAAAGGCAACGGATATCGAACGCCTCCTCCTAAGCCTGAAAACCTACCTATTCCTAAGGAATCATCCCAATGGAACAGTTGGGTTACCAACGCCCGTATTGATGAGAATCCCGCAATAATGGGACACGATCTCTGCCTCGACAAGACGTGCCAATAAAAACCGCGCCTCGAGATGTGGAACGGCAGGACAAGAAACGGTTCGAAATAATGACCGGGTGGACGTGATGTCATGTTACAAAAAGTCGTCAGCGGATTGGACTCGTGAAATATTATACTCTCTGCGGTTGTGTGTTGTACTTGTGTTGCATATCCGGGCACGTTCGTTGCGTCCGAAGACTATCTTGGAGTATTCAGAAAAGGGAACCCGCCTTGCAATGCCGAAGACAATCTGCGCGCCGGACACCTCATCATTGAAGCCTAGTTCAGGGGCTACTGAGGGAGTCCTGGACTAAGGGGTGCTACCTCTTGAGCACTGTGTTGGATTTCCCCGAAGAGGAGAGGATGATGCAGCAAAGTAGCATAAGTATTTCCCTCAGTTTTTGAGAACCAAGGTATCAATCCAGTAGGAGGCTACGCGTGAGTCCCTCGTACCTAGACAAAAACAATAGCTCAACGCAACCAACACGCTTAGGGGTTGTCAATCCCTTCACGGTCACTTACGAAAGTGAGATTTGATAGAGATGATAAATAATATTTTTGGTATTTTTGGTATAGAGATGCAAAGTAAAAAGTAAAAGGCAAAGTAAAAGCAAAGCAATAATAAAGTGATGGAGATTAATATGATGAGAAAGAGACCCGAGGGCCATAGGTTTCACTAGTGGCTTCTCTCAAGAGCATAAGTATTCTACGGTGGGTGAACAAATTACTGTTGAGCAATTGACAGAATTGAGCATAGTTATGAGAATATCTAGGTATTATCATGTATATAGGCATCACGTCCGAGACAAGTAGACCGACTCCTGCCTGCATCTACTACTATTACTCCACTCATCGACCACTATCCAGCATGCATCTAGAGTATTAAGTTAAAAACAGAGTAACGCCTTAAGCAAGATGACATGATGTAGAGGGATAGTTTCATGCAATATGATAAAAACCCCATCTTGTTATCCTCGATGGCAACAATACAATATGTGCCTTGCTGCCCCTTCTGTCACTGGGAAAGGACACCGCAAGATCAAACCCAAAGCTAAGCACTTCTCCCATGGCAAGAACAACCAATCTAGTAGGCCAAACCAAACTGATAATTTGAAGAGACTTGCAAAGATAACCAATCATACATAAAAGAATTCAGAGAAGATTCAAATATTATTCATAGATAGACTGGATCATAAACCCACAATTCATCGGTCTCAACAAACACACCGCAAAAATAATATTACATCGAATAGATCTCCACAAGAGAGGGGGAGAACATTGTATTGATATCCAAAAAGAGAGAAGAAGCCATATAGCTACTAACTATGGACCCGTAGGTCTGAAGTAAACTACTCACACTTCATCGGAGGGGCTTGGATGATGATGTAGAAGCCCTCCGTGACCGATGCCCCCTCCGGCGGAGCTCCAGAATAGGCCCCAAGATGGGATCTCGTGGATACAGAAAGTTGCGGCGGTGGAATTAGGTTTTTGGCTCCGTCCCCGATCGTTTGGGGGTACGTAGGTATATATAAGAGGAAGAAGTACGTCAGTGGAGCTTTGAGGGGCCCACGAGGCAGGAGGACGCGCCCTAGGGGGGCGCCCTCCACCCTCATGACCGCCTCGTGGCTTTCACGGAGGGTCCAAGTCTCCTGGATCTTATCTGATGAGTTCCGAAGGTTTCATTACGTTTGGACTCCGTTTGATATTCTGTTTCTCCGAAACACTGAAATAGGCAAAAAAAACAGCAATTCTGGGTTGGGCCTCCGGTTAATAGGCTAGTCCCAAAAATAATATTAAAGTGGAAAATAAAGCCCAATATAGTCCAAAACAGTAGATAATATAGCATGGAGCAATCAAAAATTATAGATACGTTGGAGACGTATCAAGCATCCCCAAGCTTAATTCATGCTCGTCCTCGAGTAGGTAAATGATAAAAAAAACAGAATTTTTGATGCGGAGTGCTACTTGGCATAATTTTAATGTAATTCTTCTTAATTTTGGTATGAATATTCAGATCCGAAAGATTCAAGACAAAAGTTCATATTGACATAAAAATAATAATACTTCAAGTATACTAACTAAGCAATTATGTCTTCTCAAAATATGGCCAAAGAAAGTTCATCCCTACAAAATCATATAGTTTAGTCAGTTTCATTTTCGTCACACAAGAATGCTCTCATCATGCACAACCCCGATGACAAGCCAAGCAATTGTTTCATACTTTAGTAATCTCAAACCTATAAACTTTCATGCAATATATGAGCGCGAGCCATGGACATAGCAGTATAGGTGGAATAGAATATAATGAGGGGGGGTATGTGGAGAAGACAAAAAGGAGAAAGTCTCACATCAACGAGGCTAATCAATGGGCTATGGAGATGCCCACCGATTGATGTTAATGCAAGGAGTATGGATTGCCGTGCAACGGATGCACTAGAGCTATAAATGTATGAAAGCTCAACAAAAGAAACTAGTGGGTGTGCATCCAACTTGCTTGCTCACGAAGACCTGGGGCACTTGAGGAGGCCCATTGTTAGAATATACTCCCTCCGATCTTTTTTAGTTCGCATATAAGATTTGACTGAAGTCAAGCCTCATAAAGTTTGATCAACTTTGTAGAAAAAAGTGTCAACATTCACAATCTGAAATCAATATCACTAGATGTGTCGTGACTTAAAGTTTCATATTATATAACTTTAGCATGGCAGATGTTGATATTTTTTCATATAAATACGGTCAAACTTTGTGACGTTTGACTTCAGAGAATTCTAATATGCAGAGTAAAAAGGACTGGAGGAAGTACAAGTCAAGTTCTATAATGAGAAATTCCCACTAGTATATGAAAGTGATAACATGAGAGACTCTCTACTATGAAGATCATGGTGCTACTTTGAAGCACAAGTGTGGCAAAGGATAGTAACATTGCCAGACACGCCAGCGAGATCCTCCAGTCGGCCAACGTCAAGAGCTTGCGGGCCTTCTCGCCGCCCCTGCCTCGTCGCGGGCTCGCCACACCGCATCTCGGCCTCCGCTCCAACCACCGCCATCCCCGCGGCATCTTGCTGACCGTCGCCGCCGCCGCGTCGCCGGACGTCGAGAAGGATCCCTCCTCATCGCTCCCTGCGCCTCGGGACGAACCCTCCTCCGATTTATCGGTGAGCAGTGAGCAGCGCCATGGCCTCGCAAACAGAGTCCCATCTCTAATTCTCCATCTCAGTGACAAAAACTATCACTGCCCCCAAATTGGCTGCCATTTAAGAAGGTTTCTTGGTTCTGGTTTATCACAGGTTGCTCGAGAAAGGCAGCTACTTCCCGGTGACCTCCCTCCAGCGCTTCGATGCCGCGGTGAGTGAGCTCCTTCCTCGTGCCTCTCTCGCATTTTGCCTTTCTCTGTTGGTGCTTGCTAGGATCGCTCCAGTTTCTGCTGCTTAGAGTGTGTGCAGTTTCCTTTCTCTGAAAAATTAGGGAAATGAACCATTCCAGAAACAAATGAATTACAAATGCAGTTTCCTTTGTCTGAAAGATGGCTCAAACAGAACATGTTCAGTAAATACAAATAGATTGCATATGGGCTACAACATGCGCTATAGCACATTGCTTCCAGCAAGCACATGGAGTAACAAGTTTAAAATTACTGAATGTATTACCGCAAGCAAATGTACTCCGAATGGCACCATCAGTTAAGCCTGTACTCCAACTAAAAAAACTAGGACATTATGTCTATCAAATCTTGCAGTTCTCCTTATCAAACGCTCCTTTCCCTTGCTCTGAACCTCTCTCTGCTGCTGCTCTTCTTTTCCTGCTACTCGCTGCTGCTCTTCTTTTTCTAACCAACAATAAATAAAACTCTGAAGAAATGTTGACTGAAGCAAAATTCAGTAAACACAATTTTGTTAGTCCTGTCATTTAAGTTCCAATAATTTTAATAAATCCAAATAATTCAAATAATTTTGAGTTGAATATACAGTACATCTAATGTGTTGTATGTGTGTGTGCTGTCTAGATGCCAGCCATAGGTCAGTGGCCATGCCACCATATTGGTCCATGTCCATGTTACTTCTGCTATTGCCAAGCATGACATGTCCATGTTACTTGAGCAGATGGACTAATTTTTCCCTGCAAGGGTTTTGTAGCTCATGGAGTACATTTTATTAGGAGATAATCCAAATAAGTTCAAAAAAATCAGAAAATTCCAAATAATTCAAAATATGTACACTTGTGGTTGTGGCTTATGCACTAGAGCACATGACCAAAGTATGGCACTTCATCACTGAATCCTCCTATGGTGCCACTGCCAGGAGCTGCAGTTTCTAATCTTGGTGCCATTTCTGATGAGAACCAGTTGATTGTGGAGCAGTTGTTTTGAAACTTCAGCTATCCTATCTATAGTACCTAGCTATTGTCAGAACAGAACACTGTATATCTATAGCTTCATTTTAGAAATTTAATTAGTGCACTTCTAAAATGGCCAACATTATGGCACAAATAATTAAGTAAGTTAGCACAAATTGCAAAGTAAGTTAGCACAAATTCAGTTTTAATCCAAATTATTCAAATTAATCCAAATATTTTAAATTAATTCAAATAACTAAAATTAATCCAAATCAATTCAAATAATTCAAATTCCAAATAACCCAAATTCCAATAAATTTCAACAAGGAGTTTATATACAAGGATTAGACAAGGCATACATAAGGGCATCTTTGTCCCCTCTTGACACAAGATTACACAAGACATACACAGGAGCACGTGACTACATGACATAAGGGCCTCTTTGTCTCCTCTTCACTACATTCTTTTCCTTTCTCTGGCCACTTCTTCCCTTCCCTTCCCTTTACTTTTCTTTCTTTTCCTTTCTCTAGCTAATTCTTTCCTTTCATTTTCTTTTCCTATTGCAATTTCCATTTCTTCTATAATGGCCCTAGTATCAGCAACTACCCGACTGTCGCAATATACACCGGTTATTTCCATTCCAGCATTCTGAACGCGATCCTTGTGCAAGTGGGGCAACTTATATTGATTTCCTCCTTTGTCTTTCATAACTTCAAACATAACTGCTTCTAATGTGATAAAGCTTCTGTGCAACTTGTCGGGATCGTAGTTCTCGAATTCCTCTTCCACACCTTGTACCAGTTCCTGGATGTTTGTAGGTGACCTGCAGTCGGTTAGAGACTGGAGAGAGTTATGGAAACAGAGGTCCAAACAATTTAACTCAGGGCTATTTGGAGGCTGTTGTAGCAATCAGATGTCAAGATCAGTTTGTTCCACAGCTTCTCGAAAAGCTACATCATTGGTAAGGACATGAGGCTTTGCGTTATCCTGTTGGATGAATATTGTTGCTCCCTCATCATTGTCAGGCCACTTATTCTGAATTGCCGGGATAACCTTATTGATTAGATAATCTCTGCACACAGGCCTGGTTACTTTCACTGATGTCAACACTTCTGTTCCCTTTGTTCTGTTCTGACTTGTCCGCATCGCCTCAGTCTCTTCGACGAATGCCCAAATGCCGATCTTCCCATCGAATGTTAGCTCCCCCTCATTGTTATATCGAGGCCTGGCAACAACTGTTAGGAACATTACCTTCCCCATGTTGTGAGTGTTTGACATGGTGCGCTTCGGTTCAGGTTCTCCTGGAAGTACATAGTAACTATTCTTCACTCTCGTCATGTCAAACCACTTCTCATCTATGTGAACCATATTCGTCATTGGTTTTAACATAGCCCGAGAAGTTGAGATCGAATTGTCATCGACCATGGACATACAAAATTTCAATCTCGCAAGCTTGTTCTCTAGCTTGAGGTGAGGCATCACGATGCTTGTGATGTGGTTGAGCTCATTCAACTGGAACCTCTTATGTAGGGTCGATCGAGCCACACCTAGAAGTAGGTGCCATGGCACCATTTCTACACTTTGCTCTAATCATAAGCCATTTTCTCTAGTTAGAGTAGTTAACAGAATTTTACTCTAGTTAGAGTAGTTTTGCTGAATTTTACTTGCTCATAGTACCATGCCTATGGTAGAAAAGTGTCAAGAAAATTAATTTGGTGTACACTGTGAATAAAAGCTCCTGATATTTGAAGCTCCTTGTAAATTTTACAGTATTTGTTGTTATCCACTCTCGTGATAACAATGATGTGCAGTTCTGAATTAAGAAAAGCATATGTACTTCTTCAGTAACACAAATTACTCCAGAAAGGACTATTCATTGTTTCGTTTTCAAAGAAAGAAAAATGACCATCCCAATGAACATAGCTACAGAATAAAAGGATATCCTATATTAATCTTGCAACATGTACATATCACCATTTGGCATGAACAGAACATTCCAGTTTTTCTAAAAGAGACAAATCCACAAGGAGTACTTCCAGTTTTGGATCAACATATGTTTTTCTCAGTATGATGGTTAGGTGTAATCCCAGCATTGGATCCTAAAGTGCAGTCATGTTTGGCAAAAGGCTTCAGTAGCTTCAGTAGTTTAAAATGGAGTAGTTAGAGTAGATTCAGTAGCTTAAAATGGAGTAGTTAGAGTAGCTCCAGTAGCTTAAATGGAGTAGTGTACTGCTGTTGTTAAGTTTCAGTTAATTAACTGATTTTTTCAGTTAAAATATTTGCATATGAATCTCCTGCTGCTACAGATTGCTATCAAAATATTCAAACTAAACTTCAGCAGTAAATTAGGAGTAGTACAAATTGCTCTCAAACTAAGTATTGAATTCACACATGGTAAAGTTGTAGTAGAAGCAGGAGCAATTGCTTGGTTAATCTTGCTTGCAGTAGCAGTAAGCTTCTGTAGTAATTTTGTAGTGAAATTTTCTTGGAGTAGCAGCAGTAAATTTTGCTTGGAGTATTTAACAAGATTAAACTGTAATCAGTGATGATTACCATGGAGTAATTGCTTGGAGTAACTTAATTTCCCTTTTGTTTAACTAAAAGCTTTTGTTTACACGCATTTACAATAGTTTAACTGAAATTTAACCCTGCATCAGCACATTAAGCAAGCAACATCAGCAGATTAAGCAACCAACATCACTTATAGTTTAACTGAAATTAGCAGCAGATTAAGCAAGCAAGCAACATCAGCAGATCAACAAATTAAGCAAGCAACACAAGTACTCCATGATCAGCAATAGTTTCTTCAATAATTTTCAGTTAACAACCATCATGATTCTGTTCACAATGATTAGTAGCATTTTCTGTATAATGAATGTACTCCATGAATTTAAGTTAGCAACTGAATTTACTCCATGATTGGCATTGTCATGATTCAGTTAACAGTAAACCATTTCACTAACTTTCAGGTAGCAGTATTCTGATGGACTACCTTCTTCAGAGTGCAGACGAGCACGACACGACTTCACTTGGATCAGCAGCAGAAGCACAGGCAGACGAACCTAGTTGTGCAAACGGAGGAGCACGGGCAGAAGATCAGGTTCGACGCAGAGGAACCCGAGAGCAGAAGATCAGGTTCAATTTCAACCCAGCTGTGCGCTTGGGTTTAGGTTCGGGTTCTCCCACAGTGCAGAAGATCAACAGCAGCACGATAGAGGAGCAATAGCAGCAGCACGTAGAGCTCCACCTAGCTGTGCACGGGCAGCACGTAGAGCTCCACCCAGCAACACGTAGAGCACGACGCACAGGTTCAATTTCAACCCAGCTGTGCGCTTGGGTTCAGGTTCAGGTTCTCCCACAGTGCAGAAGATCAACAGCAGCACGACAGAGGAGCAATAGCAGCAGCACGTAGAGAAAAAATAAAAGAAAATAATTGAAATGTCAAAAAAATAAAAGAAAATAAGTTTCTCATGTGATATGTGGTCTAGTTGTTGGGAAAATTTGCAAATGTGAATTTTGACTTTATTTGCAAAATCTCTCTGAAATTTGTAAAAATGGGCATAACTTTTGCATACTAACTCGGATGAAAAAGTTTTTTATATGAAAAATCATCTACTCGAAAAGTTACATCCAAATTTAACAGGGAGAACCCCGTTAAACATTTTCAAAATCCTCAAAAACCTAATAGAAAAAAAGTTACGGGGCTTGTAAGATCTAGAGTGGAAAAAATTGAAAAATATTCAAACAGTGGGCAAACTATGGTCAAACAATGGTCAAACTAATTATTCTAGAATATTAGTGTTACTAAATAATTATTTTAATTATTTCAATTTTGGTCAAATCTGGTCAAACTGTGGTCAACTGTGGTCAAACTGTGGTCAAACAATGGTCAAACTAATTATTCAAGAAATATTAGTGTTACTAAATAATTATTGTTTTTTAAAACAATAGTTTCAAACTCAAACAGTGAAATGTGTCACTTCATGCTCAAGCAAAATTCCTGAAGGTTAATAGGATTGACATCTTATTATTGTCAGGAAAATAACAAGTGCAGACTTGGAGCGTGGGAGAATAGAACCCGGAAGTTAAGCGTGCTTGGGCTGGAGTAGTGAGAGGGATGGGTGACCGGTTGGGAAGTTAGATGATTTGGAATGATGAGGGGTGATAAAAGAATAAATTGAGAAGTGATGAGGGGTGGTGATTAGAGACTAGAGGTTAAAATAATTCAGAAATTTGAAAAAAAAAATTCAAAAACCTGTGGCGGCCTTTAGTCGCGGTTAGCCACAAGGCCACCTGGCGCCCACGTGGACGGGCCTTTAGTCGCGGTTCTTAAGCAACCGCGACTAAAGGGGGGGCCTTTAGTCGCGCCCGTTCGGTCGCGGTTGCGCAACCGCGACTAATGGCAGTTGCGAACCGCGACCAAAGGCCCTTTTTCCACCGGTGCTCCCTCGGGTACAACGAGATGGCGTCGGAGGCGCCACTCCTCGCCCGCGCGCCGCCGCTCGCGAGGTGGCCCGGGGCCATCACCGTCTTCGCCGCCCCCGACGCCTTCCTCCAGGCCTCCTGCCCCATGTGCTCGCGCCGCCACCTCCTCCAGCAGCACATCGCCATGGGCTACTACCCCTACTCCGACCTCGCCGCGGCCGCCACCATGAAGATCCCCTCCGCCTCCGTCGGCTTCTGCATCAAGGTCGCCACCGAGCGGGGCCCCTTCGGCATCCACTACGCCAGGATCTACGCCGACGGCGTCGAGTTGTCCCACCCCGAGCTCTACAACGACGGCCGCTACGTCGTCCACGGCCTCCACGGCTTCCTGCGCCCGCTCACGCACTCCTGCTTCGACGGCCCGCACCACCACCACCTCACCGGCCGCTCCGCCGCAGCCTCCGCTGCCACCGCCGCCTCCGTGGTGCGCATCATGATCCGCGACGCCATGGCGCGCGCGACTCCGCGACGGGGGCTACGGCTTCATGGCGCTCGCCATGCGCGTCAAGTTCGCCGAGCTCGAGAAGTTCGCCAATCTGACGCTCTTCACGCTCGACGACCCGGCTATCTTCGTCGGCGGAGGCCACGACTACGTGTCGGCGGTGCGCTTCCACATCGTCCCCAACCACCGCCTCACGCGCGCCGACCTCCACCGCCTCCGCCCTGGCACGGTCCTCCCCACGCTGGCCGGCGAGGGCCAGAGCCTCGTCGTCACGCACTACGCCACCGACTCGGCCTCCTCCAACTCCAACGACGTCCGCATCAACTACATACCCATCAAGGAGCCCGACGTGGTGGTCAACTCGCGCATCGCCGTCCACGGCGTCTACGTGCCGTTCCCCCGCCTCCACCTCGCCGACCTCGCCGTCGCGTCCGCCACCGACCAGACGAACGGCACCTGCGGCGTCGGGGGGCCCTTCGGCGACTGCGCCTCCTCAGCGATCACCTCTCCCGGCGAGTGAAGCAAGCGTGAGTCGTCCCGATCGTTTTGCTCTGTTATGTTTCTAGCCATGGAGGTTCGGATGAGAGATTGAGCACTCGTTTAGTTCATAGAGTTTCAGATTAGAGATTGGGCAGTCGACGTGATGAGTACTGTGTTCTACTTCTGATCACATTTTGGCACCGAATGGTTGTTGCCTAGCTTATCCAGTACGACTTGAATGATTTTTGGTGCCAATTTGATTCATCTTCTCGTTGCTCTGTTCCCACTGTTTGCTTGTGCTAATTTTGTTCCTGCATGCATCGGTTACTGTTTAGATGCATTGCTCAATTCACTTCCAATTTTTACTCTGAAATCTGAATCATCCTATCCATGCATACAAGGAATGTTGTTCAGTTGTTAGGATTCTGTTTGAAAGCGTGTGTGTTTGATGATCAGGCACAGGACCGGATGCCATAAACTCACTCCAATGATTATTTGGTTATTCTTCTGTTATGATATACTTACAGTACTAAGTTGAGTTTCCAGATGATCTTGTGATGGTTTAATCTCTTCTGTTATGATATTCTTCAGTTTGTTTGTTTCTGATGGTTTAATCTCTTCCTTACCATCTGCATATTATGTGTTTTGCACCATGGATTAGACAGCGCAAATGTCATATAGGATCATTCTAAATTGCTAACTGAAAGTCTTTTGTATTCACCTTTCGGTTTTGGCTCGTGAACTTGCGGTGTTCCTCTTGTTTCTAATCTGTTAAGGATGATAGTGAGATGGATTTGATATGCAGGTTATCTGCACATCAGTTTGTTCTGGTTACCATTGTATGCATGATTGATCAACTGCATGCTCTGTTTTCGCACCATCGATCATGTAGAATAAATGTCATTCAGATACTGGATCAGCCTTACTGAAACTCTTTGATATTCCCGCCATTTTGGTTTTGACTGATGAACTCACCTCGGTTAAATTCCAGCTTATGACAGAAATGTTGGTAGCTGGGTTAAGTTTCAAGATTTTATCAGTAGTTATGATTGATCAACTACAGAACCTGACTAAAGTTACCAGGTAGTTTGTTTCCTAGAATTGTGTCTCATCAAGCAGTTTTCAGAGACTTGGTTGCTGGGCTAAGTTAGTTTCTGTTTGTTGCTAGGCAATGTCCTAGTTGTGTCTGATCAAGCAATTTCTTAGAGTTGTGCAAATGCAATTTGAGGTTAGTCAGTTCTGTAGAATTCTGCACTGATAAACTTCTCATCATGAATGGTCTTTATTTATCCTGTTACCTCGCTCTCTTAAATGCAGAGAAACATGTTTCAGATTAGTACATGCATGTACACAAGCCCTGCTTTGCATTTTTTCCAGCAGCGTTGCTTCTATACCATGTTTTCAACTGTGAATTTTGCTGCATATGCCCGTTTCGGTGCCATTAATTTCTGAATCGCATATATATTTTGTTTACAACTGCTAATTCTGCTGTATATTCTCGCTCTGAATTTCAGACAACAGAAGAGTTCAGACAAATTTTAGACAGTAGTGTTGTAAATTTCAGAGCACACAATCATGTACAACTACAGTAATTCATACCGTGACACCAACTCAGAAATGGGTTCTTTGTGTTCTTCAATTTGTTCTGGTCATCATTGTGTACGTGATCCATCAAGTTCTTGTTGTGCTTATGCCCTTCTTTCCGGTTTTAATTGACTCGTGAGAATACCTCACTTTGATTCCGTCGTATTCCAGAAATGTCGGTTGTTCAGCAGTTTTCCAGAGTTTTTGTCAAGTTTCCTAGACTTGTGTCTGATTAAGCAGTTTTCTAGAGTTGGTTTTTCAGCATACTAGGTAGTTTCCTAGTTGAAAAATACAAATGCAACTAGTTTCCTAGTAGTTTTTACTTACTTGCTGATCGAGTTGTTTTCTAGAGTTGTGCAAATGCAATTTACTTTTAGTCAGGTTCTGTAAAATTCTGCACTGATGAACTTGTCATGATGCATGGTCTTTAGCCTGTAATCTCGCTCGCTTACATGCATGTGCTTTCTGAGATGAGGAAAGAAAAGCACGGGGGAAAATGTTTGGAAAGAACTTGGCATCGTGATCTTTAGCCTGCTTTGTATTTTTGCTTCTTTATTATCCCGTTTACAACTGCTAATTCTGCCATATTCTGGCATCGTGAACTTTGTCATGATGAACTTTTGTTCTTGTCCTGTTAAGATGTACAGTACTACTACTAGCTACTACTAAATTGAGTTTGCAGATGATCCTCTGATGGTTTGAGCCGCAGAATGTTTGTGTGCCTCAGTTTGTTCTGTGTTTTGCGCCATGGATTATGCAGTGTGATCGTCATACAGGATCAAGCTAACCCATAATCCTTGATATTCCCCTTTCGTGTCATGAACTTACTGTGATCGTTCTGTTCTCTTAAGATGTACTCCCTCCGTCCGGAAATACTTGTCATCAAAATGGCTAAAAGAAAGATGCATCTAGACGTATTTTAGTTCTAGATACATCCTTTTTTATCCATTTTGATGACAAGTATTTTCAGACGGAGGGAGTATTTTCAGAAGGAGGGAGTAGATGGATGATCCTGTGATGATTTGATCTGCTGTTTCTTTGTGCATACTTCAGTTTGTTATCGTCACCGTTGTGAACGTGATTGATCAACTTCATATGCTTGTTTTGATTCATGAGCTTTACCTCACTTAAATTCCAGTGTATGTCAGGAATATCGGTTGCTCAGCTAAGTTTAGTATTTCATCAGTTCATTGGTTCCTGCTAGTTTCTGTCATGTTACTTGGTAGTCTGTTTCCTAGAGTTGTGTCTGATTAAGTAGTTTTCCAGAGTTGGTTGCTGGACTAAAAATTTTCAGCCTACTAGGTAGTTTCCTAGTTGAAAAATGCAAATGCAACTAGTTTCCTGGTTTTAACTTACATGCTGGTCAAGCAGTTTTCTAGAGTTGTGCAAATGCAACTTACAGGTTCTGTAAAATCCTGTACCATTTTTCTTTTCAAGATTGAAAAAAAAACTACTTAATCATGATCTTTAGCCTGCAATCTGTTACTTGGTAAAATTCTGTACCGATAAATGTCTCATCATGATCTTTAGCCTGCAATCTTGCTGCCTACATGTGTTTTTTGAAACTAGGAATGGAAGTGCAGAGAGGAAAATACTTCAGATTACATTCATGTACTTCAGAGATTCCTGCTTACATTTACTACTTGTCTTGGTTGTGATAATTTTGTTCCTGCATGCACCCGCTACTAGTGTTTAAGATGACTCCGTTTATTTTCAACTTCTGCTCTGAATCTTGCCGTCGCCGTTGTTCAGTTGGTAAGATTATTTTCGAAGTTTGAACCGCACGTGTGTTTGATCAGGCATAGGCACGGTTGCCCCAAACTTGTAGCAGCGATCATTTTGTGCTTGTTCTTTCTCTTAAGTCTTAAGATGTACTCCCTCCGTTCACTATTGTAAGATGAACTTACGGTGATCATCTTGTTTGTGGTCTGTTAAGATGTAGATTGGTGTCATTGCTCTGTTCCTACTGTTTGCTGAACTTGTGTTCTTGCTTGCTAATTTTGTTGCTGCATGCATCAGTTACTGTTTAGATGGCTCGGTTCACTTCCAAATTGTACCTTGAATCATCCTATGCATGCATATATACAAGGAATGTTGTGCAGTTTGATGATCAGGCGCAGGACCGGATGCCCCAAACTCACTGCTGTTATAGTTTCATTCTTGTTCTGTTAAGATATACTCCTAACTAAGTTGAGTTTGCAGGCGATCTCGTGATGGTTTGATCTGCAGGATCTTTCTCTACTTCAGTTTTTTTGCTCTGGTCATCCTTACCGTCTGCATATTTATGTGTTTTGCACCATGGATTATGCAACGCGAATGTCATATAGGATCATGCTAAATTCCTAACTGAAAGTCTTTGGTATTCCCCTTTCGGTTTGGACTCGTCAACTTAGGGGTGATCATTTTGTTACTGGTCTGTTAAGGTACTGGATGATCCTGTGATGGGTTTGATCTGCAGGTTATCTGCACGTCAATTTGTTCTTCCCATCATTGTGTTCGTTCCCTTTTCGGCTTTGACTCATGAGCTCACCTTGGTTAAATTCCTGCTTATGACAGAAATGTTGGTAGCTGGGCTAAGTTAGTTTCAAGAGTTTATCAATAGTTCCTACTACTTTTTTTTCAACTTACTAGGTACTCCCTTCGTCTGAAAAAGGTTGTCGCACTTTGTTTCCTTGTATTGTGTCTCATCAGGCAGTTTCTGTTGGTTGCTGGGCTAAGTTTCAGATTGCTAGGCAGTTACCTAGTTGTGTTTGGTCAAGAATTGTTTTCTAGAGTTGTGCCAATGCAACTTAGGGTTAGTCAGGTTCTGTAGAATTACACACAGATAAACTTAGGGTTAGCCTGTGATCTCGCTCTCTTACATGAATGTGTTTCTGGTGACAAGGAAAGGAGGTGCGGAGGAACATATTTCAGATTACATATGCATGTTACACAAGCCCCGCTTTGCATGTTGCTTCTATACCTTGTTTTTCAAATGCTAATTCTGCTGTATATGCCCGTTCTGGCGCCTTTAATTTCTGAATCACGGATATACCTTCTTTACATGCATGTTATACATTAACTTTTGAATCACTTATGTATCTTGTTTACAAGTGCGAATTCTGCCGTATATGCTCCTTGGGTCATTAACTTGTGAATCAGACATATCTTGTCCCAAATACGAGTAGTGTTGTATTCAAGCTCTGAATTTCAGACAGCAGAACACACACACATGACACATGTACAAGTAGATACCAACTCAGAGATGGGTTCTTTGTGTACTTGAGTTTGTTCTGGTCATCATTGTGTACATGCTCCATCAACTTGTTGTTCACTTTTCGGTTTTGATTTACTCGTGAGATTACCTCACTTTGATTCCATGGTGTTCCTGCTAGTTTTTGTCAAGTTACTAGTGGATTGTTTTCCTAGAGTTGTGTCTGATTGTTAGTCAGGTTATGTTATTTGATTATATGCAATGTTACACAAGCTCTGATTTGCATTTTGCTTCTATATCATCATGTCTGCTAATTCTGGTATATACTGCCAATTCCGGGGCCATTAATAACTTGTGAATCACAGGCATATCTTGTTCCAAACATGCCTAGTGTGTGTTAAGAAATTAAATCACCTTTTTAGCATTTATTTTCTAAAAAAAATTGGGATTTCAAACATTTATCGAACCAAAAATAAACATTATCGTGCTTTCCAGTGCACTGTGTTGTACTTGCACCGAAGTGGCCATTAATAAATTTGCTTTCTCATGATATTAAATTTAGCAAGGGTTATACAGCCCACATTACAGCAGTAACAGTTTCACCAGCATCAGTGCACTATTTTGTACTTGCACCGAACAGCAGCAGTAACAGTTTCACCAACATGAATTATACCGAAGCCGGAACATGTAAAGCCTGATAATCATACTGCACTGCAGGGAAATGAAAAGGTCCAATATATACATCATACAACTCAGGCTAATTATATAGCCCACATTACACAAATACTACACTATCGATCCATAATTAATGCATGCATACTCTACTTTCTTATTCCACCACTTGATCAGTAGCACCTCATGAACGAACTGATCCATGGACATGATCCTCTGCAGCTAATCGATCGGCTGCCTACGCACTGCTGCTCATCACTTGTCACCTCCGAGGAGGAGGCCCAGGAAGCAGAGGAGGTCGCCCCCCGCGAAGATGACCATGTCCGCCGTGCCCAAGATCCTGGCGGAGACGTATCCTGTGTCGGCGGCCAGGATGAGGCGGACGTGGACGACGTACATGCAGTGGCCAACGATGGTGACCACGAGCGCGAGGTAGGCGAGGGCGCGGCGGACCCAGCGGCGGCGGCACGGGAGCCTGGAGTAGGGCGCAGCAGAGCATCCCGAACCAGAGCGCGCTCTCCTCGTCGGCCTCCGCGTCCGTCCACTGGGCGCACCGCAGGAAGAAGGAGGACTGCGCCCAGACCAACATGCTGGCCGAGTGCGTAGGCGACCGCGTGGCCAAAGGCGAAGGAGGCGAGGGTGCCGCAGGCGGTGAAGAGCGCCCATCCGCTGGCCCGCCGGACGGCAGCCGGGATGGTCTTCTTGGCCACGGTCCCAAGCAGCGGATCACGGGTCTTGTTGCCGTCCATGGTGGATCCAACTCCAAGTCCAAGCTGCTACCTGCTAGCAATCGCACGGTTAGTTCCTTGTTCCGTTTTCTGTTTGCAAGAGAAACAAGAAGAAAGATTTCAGTGAGAAGATGCAGAGGAAGAAAGATTTCTCAAGGCGTCTGCTCGGATGGGAGGGATGGAGGGGGAGGGGACTCACCGTCGCTGCTCGAATGGCTATGGCTTGGTGTGCTTGCTTCTCAAGGCGTCTTGGAGGTGCTCTGTTTATGTAGCCTTGCAACGCAGCTGCTATCCTCTGATCCATTGCGAGGGAGGGAGAGCCGAGTCCAGTCTCCGGTTTGTGAACATGATGGTGTGATGATCTCATCTCATCTCATCTCATGGGCAGGGCAGTGAGCCAGTGACGATCGATGAGCAGAGGAAACAACCGGGAAGCTTCCTGCCTGCATTGCTCCCACCACTAGTAGCTACCTAGCTCATTCTAGCCGCACAGAGCACAGTAACTTTTCAACTAGTGCCCGCAAAGGAAAAACTTTTCAACTAGTGTGATTTCTACTAGGTAGTAGTACTCAAGCAGCATACCATCTTTTGACTAGTGTTTTTTTTACTTGGACGTCGTTAGCCGGGCCGTACAAAGCACAATCCTAATTTAGAGTTACATTGCGTACAAGTATATTGGGTTTTGATGATCCATTCAGCAGTAACTTATTTTTGGCCTTGATGGCCTCGTGTTAAACTACGTGCCTGATAGTTAGAGTGGTATACTAGTTACTGTAACTGATGTATACTCCCTCCGTTTCTAAATATAAGTCTTTTTAAAGATTTCATTATAGACTACATACGGAGCAAAATAAGTGAATCTATACTCTAAAATGTATCTATATACATTCGTATGTAGTCTATAGTGGAATCTCTACACAGACTTATATTTAGAAATGGAGGGAGTTTATTGCATGGAAGTATGTCATTGCACCATGCTAGTGACTGCATGCATGTCACTGCACTGTCACATTTTGGCTTGTTTCTTTTTTTCTTTTTAGAAAAGGAGGATGACCCCCGACCTCTGCATCCATTTTATTAATTATTCTCTCAAGGCCTTACAAAGTCATACAACAGCAAGACTAAAGTCACCATCTAAGCAACAACTGTCGCTACACTTATCCAATTGATGAAGGGGCGTTGATAGCCTGGGCCTAATACCAAACAGACATCGCAGCCAAACCTAAACATCTAAGACCCGAGGTCCCAACCAGGACGCCTGCCCGGTATGGGGCACCTACCAGTCCGGCGCACTCCTCAACCAGGACGCCTGCTGGGTATAAGGCTGCCGCAGCCACCTGCCACGAGTCTATCTTCAGAGTTGTACTATTGCACCTACCGTGCCAGGTCTCTCTGCCATCGACGCCACCATGATGCCAGATAACGTCGTCCTCCTGTGCGAGTCCATCCTCACACATCGAACTCCAAATCTGCACTACACCACCCCGTCAAGATCCGTCGCCATCAATGTGTAGGATGAAGCACCGCTCCACCAAAAGAGGCCGTCCGCTGGTCCCGCGAAGCCGAGTGCACCTCCAAAAATGCCGCCCCAAAGGGGGTTACAACACATGAATGCTGCCAACATCCGATCACTTGATCTAGGGTTTCCCCCGGAGGTACGAGAGGTTAGGCTCCAAAGCTCAACATGGTTTTCTGTCTCAAAAAGAGAAAAGGTCAAAAGCAGAAAAAGGATGATGATGGCTCGTGACAATGACCAACGCGTCTCCATCGTCTATCGATCTCTCTTTCTTATGCCTGCTCAACAAAACAAGCCTATGCAAAGCAATCGCGCCTGCCTGCTAAAACTTGGCAGCGAGCAACCGAGCTAGGTTAATTTGCTTTATCCAAGTGAGATGGTGTAACACCCAAAATGCGGCTATATCCCCCATATGTCGGGGCACGACTTAGAGGCATGCCGCATGGTAGGTTTGTCGCAAGAGGGGTAATCTTCACACAATCCCATGTACTGAATAAGAAAAGAGATAAAGAGTTGGCTTATAATCGCCACTTCACACAAATACAAGTTAAACATACATCATCCGGAATACAATCAAGGTCCGATTACGGAACCAAAATAAAAGAAGACAACCCCAAATGCTAGATCCCCGATCGTCCCAACTGGGCTCCACTACTGATCAACAGGAAACGAAACAAAACAATGATCAAGATCTTCATCGAGCTCCCACTTGAGCTCGGTTGCGTCATCTGCACTGGTATCATCGGCACCTGCAACTGTTTGGAAGTATCTGTGAGTCACGAGGACTTAGCAATCCCACACCCGCAAGATCAAGACTATTTAAGCTTATGGGTAGGAAAGGGTAGTGAGGTGGAGCTGCAGCAAGCACTAAGCATATATGGTGGCTAACTTACGAAAATAAGAGCGAGAACAGAAGCAACGCAACGGTCGAGAAGCTAGAAGTGATCAATAAGTGATCCTGAAACTACTTACGTTCAAGCATAACACAAGAACCGTGTTCACTTCCCGCACTCCGCCGAGAAGAGACCATCACGGCTACACACGCGGTTGTTGCATTTTAATTAAGTTAAGTGTCAAGTTCTCTACAACCGGACATTAACAAATTCCCATCTGCCACATAACCATGGGCACGACTTTCGAAAGTTCAAACCCTGCAGGGGTGTCCCAACTTAGCCCATCACAAGCTCTCACAATCAACGAAGGATATTCCTTCTCTCGGGAAGACCCGATCAGTCTCGGAATCCCGGTTACAAGACATTTCGACAATGGTAAAACAAGACCAGCAAGACCGCCCGCTGTGCCGACAAATCCGAATTGGAGTTGCACATATCTCGTTCTCAGGGCACACCGGATGAGCCAGACGTCGGGTTGGCATAGACCATGGTTGCCCAGGTGGCGCCGGACATCGCTCAGGTTGGACCAACACTTAGAGAAGCACTGGCCCGTGGGGAGGGGGGGAGGGGGGGGGTGGTTAAAATAAAGATGACCCTCGGGCTCCGGAAACCCAGGGGAAAAAGGCTAGGTGAGGCAAATGGTAAAACCAAGGTTGGGCCTTGCTGGAGGAGTTTTATTCAAAGCGAACTGTCAAGGGGTTTCCATAACACCCAACCGCATAAGGAACTCAAAATCAAGGAACATAACACTGGTATGACGGAAACTAGGGCGGCAAGAGCGGAACAAAACACCAGGCATAAGGCCGAACCTTCCACCCTTTACCAAGTATATAGATGCATTAATTAAATAAGAGATATTGTGATATCCCAAACATATCCATGTTCCAACAAGGAACAAACTTAATCTTCACCTTAAACTAGCAATGCTATAAGAGGGGCTGGGCAAAAGCGGTAACACAGCCAAACAACGGTTTGCTAGGAAAGGTGGGTTAGAGGCTTGACATGGCAATAGGGAGGCATGATAAGCAAGTGGTAAGTAGCACGACATATCAATAGAGCGAGCAACTAGCAAGCAAAGATAGATGTGATTTCGATGGTATGGTCATCTTGCCTGAGATCCCGCAAGGAAGAAGAACGAGTCCATGAAGAAGACAAACATACGTAGTCGAAAGAATCCTCACAACTCCGGAACGGAACCGAAGCTAACGAGAGAAGCAACCAGGAAAGAAGCAAACAGTATAGTAAACAACCATCACATAACATGGCATGATGCACAACCAAGTATGATGCATGTCCGGTTTACATAAGCATGGCATGACAAAATGCACAAACAATCCTACAAGTTAAGTGGAGCTCAATATGCAACGAGTTGCATATTGACGAAACACCACATTAATTATTTAATTCACTCCCGGTTAGGTACTCAACAATATTAAATGTTGGTTAACATGGCAAGAGGTGAAGCAAATGAAAACTACCTATCTAGGCAAGTTTAAATGAGGCCGGAATAACAAACAGCAAGTCCGGAGAATCCTCATGTGCATATTTTAGATTTGGTACTGTCATGCCATAAACCATATTCTAGAGTTATTAAACATGCAAAGTGATGCCACCATGTTAAACTAGGCATTATTCCACCCCATTTACATATAAAGTTTGTTAAGTTTGGAGCTACGGTTATTTAGTTATATGAAATAAATCATTTTAACATGGCAATATGGGAAATTTAAACAAAAAACACTTTAAACATTTCAAACATTCATGAAAGTTGGATATTATGAAACTATATGAAAAACTAAGCATTTTTCATATATAAATTATTTACATATGATGCACAGTTCTTTAGTTATTAAATGCATGAACAGTAAGGGTTTTTTTGAAAATATGCAGTTTTCTGGATAATGTTAAATTCGCAGAGACTGGAAAAAAAACATTCACGGGCCGCATCTAAAACTGGGCTGCACAAAAGAGGAATGAGGCGCTCAACACCTTGGGCCTTGAGGCCTTGGAGAGGGGCGCAGCCCACGCGAGCAGGGGAGGCCGCTCGGTCCATGTGGAGGCAGAGGATGAGGGGAGCGGTCAACGAAGGCCGTCGCGGCTGCAGTCTCCTCCTCTCGAACAGAGGTAGGAGCGGGACTGGCGCTGGTCGTCGTCCCCGCACACAGAAGCGGGGGAGGCCGGCGATGAGGGCTTGGCGGCACAACAGGAAAGCTGGGGACGCCGGGATCTGACGCAGGCCGGACCGATCTCGGCCAGATCGGGTTGAAAACGGAGCGCAGCGGCGCCGAGGTGCTGTGGACGAGGACCGGCGTCGAGGATGCGTTCCTGTGAAGAAAAACAGAGAGCGAGAGAGTTCAGAGAGGAGAGACAGGGAGAAAGGAGAGGGCAACGAGATCAGGCGGCTCACCGGAGGTAGCAGCAGTGACCGGCGAGGCAACACGGGGAGAAGGCGACACAGGGTTGCGAGCACGGAGCGGCTCGGCCTCGGGAAGCAGAGGAGGCGCGAGCGAGGACATGCTCGAGGTCGCGAGGAGACAAGGACGACGCTCCTGCTCGGGGCCTTGGGCGCGCGAGGCTGCAGGGAGCTTCGGCTGGAGCAGGGCGGCGCTCCATGGAGGTTGCAGTCCGGCCTGAGCAGGACTCTGGCGAGCAGGCGCGAGAGAAGGAAAGCTCGGGAAGGAGAGCGCTCGTCTCCTTGCGCGAGCGCACGAGGCAGGGTCTCTGGCGGATCCATCGCTCTGCGTGGGGGACTCGGTTGCCGGCGCGGGAAGGCACGAGATGCAGGGGGTCGAGCAAGGGAGCAACAGAGGATGGAGGAGGAGGCGATGTGGCGCTGGTCAATTGGTTTGATCCGATCTGGGAGGATCCCGAAGTGGATGCGGGAGTGGGACAACTCGCCTAAAATTTAGGGTTAGATCAAATATATAGCCAGTGGATTTTTGGTAAGAGCTAGCTCGTCCCTCCGATCGAAATCGTACGGTCGCGAAAAAATAGGTAGGGAGTCCAAAAAGAAAAACAGATATGTTTTGTAGATGTTTGGGGCTGATCCGGACACAACGGTAGCGACAGTCTGGGTCGGGTTCAGGACAGCTTTCGGACGCGCGCGCGAGGAGGGCCGCGGGCTGACGAGAGAGATTAGGTTGGACCTGGCGGTAGGTAGTGGACTATGTAGACGGTCTAGGGAGGAAAGAGAGGGAAAGCCCGGCAACAGTTTTCGGAGACCGAAACGTCCGACGATTTGACCGATTATAGTGTCACTATAGTTATCAGTTGGGGCATCAAACGAACTCCGAATGCGATGAAATTTGACAGACGGTCTATCTACACTATAATAAGACCGCATGCCAACTTTCAACCCATTCCGAGAACATTTTCCGGCCACTTACAAAATAATATTTCGGACGTGTCGCGGGCGCGTGCAAGTGTGTCTTGGTTCAGAACGGACAATGGTAGGAACGGGGAGGCCACGACGAATGCAAGTTTTGAAAACATGATGATGCAATGCACATGATGACATGGCGAAGATGCAGCACGCAAACGAATGACAAGGCAACAACCGTGAATAACTGGAAGATACCTAGCGCAACGGTCTCGGGGCGTCACAACACTCCACCACTACAAGAGGATCTCGTCCCGAGATCTAAGGATGGCACCGGAGAGAAACGGAAGAGGAAGAGAAGAGGTAAAACTAAGTTGCTTCTTTGACCAAAAGAGTGAAACCAAAGAACCTTGCGAAGTTGAACAAATTGAAAGAAATAATACAATGAAGATGAACAAAGTTGAAAACACTCCGTTAGAAAATAGGAACAAGTAACCTTACTAGAACCTTGTAGGTTGAAAGACACAAGACACTAGTAGAAAAAGGGTCAAATGTGAAGCACATTAGTGCTGGTTTGAATTTGAGTCGGCACTAATGTGACCATTAGTGCCGGTTCCAGCGGCTAGGTGGGCGGACATCATTAGTACCGGTTCATGGGCAACCTTTAGTACCGGTACATGCTACGAACCGGTACTAATGAGGCCAGTGCGGCTGTGGTCAGGCTGGGGCCCCCACGAAGACCTTTAGTACCGGTTCATGGCATGAACCGGTACTAGAGTTTCTTATTAAGCTGATTTTTAGTCCCACCTGGCAAGGGAGAGGCAGTATGAGCGGTTTATAAGCCGTGAGTGCAGAGACAATGACGAAGAGGTGCAATGCTCACCTGCACGTTGATTAGCTTCAAGCCTTTCGGAATAGCATAGATTGCACTAAGCTATGTGCAGTGCAGTCTACACTATTCCGAAAGGCTTGAAGCAAATTAACCAGCATTGCACCTCTTTTTTATTTTTAATAACTTATTTGGACTCCGGACTTCTTGTGTGTTCAGTATGCAGCATTCAAAACGACGTCATCAATTTCCAACATGTTCTGACATCATTTGCTGTTTTTCAGTCAGTTACCTAATTGTTTAGAGAGCTAAATGACCGTGAAATTGAAAATCACTACAAAATAAACGGTGAAAATGTTGAAACTTGGCATGGTATCATCATTTCACCCGCATAGCATGTGCGAAAGAGTAGAGAGGGTCACGACAAAAACTAGACGCACTTCGTGTACAAACTGGACAATCTCTTTCGGAGTATCAGGGTTTCGGGCGAGAACTCATCTGTTGCATGGGCACTTCAATGTTTTTTAAAACTTATTTGAACTCTAGACTTCTTTTGCATTCAGTATGCAGCATTCAAAGCGGCCTCATCAATTTCCAACATGTTCTGACATCATTTGCTGTTTTTC
>NC_057806.1:33109311-33110927 GCF_018294505.1 Triticum aestivum | reverse complement strand
TCGTGTACAAACTGGACAATCTCTTTCGGAGTATCAGGGTTTCGGGCGAGAACTCATCTGTTGCATGGGCACTTCAATGTTTTTTAAAACTTATTTGAACTCTAGACTTCTTTTGCATTCAGTATGCAGCATTCAAAGCGGCCTCATCAATTTCCAACATGTTCTGACATCATTTGTTGTTTTTCAGTCATTTACCTAATTGTTTAGAGAGCTAAATGACCGTGAAATTTAAAATCACTATAAAATGAACTGTGAAAATGTTGAAACTTGGCATGGTATCATCATTTCACCCGCATAGCATGTGTGAAAGAGTAGAGAGGGTCACGGCAAAAACTGGACGCACTTCGTGTACAAACTGGACAATCTCTTTTGGAGAATCAGGGTTTCGGACGAGAACTCATTTGTTACATGGGCACTTCAAT
The DNA here is from genome assembly GCF_018294505.1 of Triticum aestivum. Taxonomy (NCBI): domain Eukaryota; kingdom Viridiplantae; phylum Streptophyta; class Magnoliopsida; order Poales; family Poaceae; genus Triticum; species Triticum aestivum. The sequence goes on along the minus strand of NC_057806.1, from coordinate 33,110,505 downwards.
GTTTTTTAAACTTATTTGAACTACGGACTTCTTTTGCGTTCAGTATGCAACATTCAAAGCAACGTCTGCTATTTTTCAGTCATTTACCTAATTGTTTAGAGAGCTAAATGACCGTGAAATTGAAAATCACTACAAAATGAACTGTGAAAATGTTGAAACTTGGCATGGTATCATCATTTCACCCGCATAGCATGTGCGAAAGAGTAGAGAGGGTCATGGCAAAAACTGGACGCACTTCGTGTATAAACTGGACAATCTCTTTCGGAGTATCAGGGTTTCGGACGAGAACTCATCTGTTACAGTGGCACTTCATTTTTTAAACTTATTATAACTCCAGACTTCTTTTGCGTTCAGTATGCAGCATTGAAAGCCACGCCATCAACTTTCAACCATCAACTTGGCGTGGTATATAAAAATAAATGAATAGAAGAAAATAAATAAAGCAGAAAAGAAAAAAAACTATAGCAGAAAAAAAAAACTATAGCAGAAAAGAAAAAAACTATATAAAAACTACTCAAAAATAAATAGAAGAAAATAAATATAGCAGAAAGAAAAAAACTACTCAGAAATAAATAGAAGAAAAAATAAAGCAGAAAAGAAAAAAAACTATATATAAAAATTTGGGGCGCTGCCCTGTGGGCCTGCTAGACCACGGGCGTGCAATTTCAGGCCCACAAGGCCCAGCAGACTCACACGACAGCGCGCCGTAGTTAGGCCCAGAAGCCTGCTTTATAGACCAGTGCGGCTGCCCTTCGTCCGGCGAGGTGGGACTAAACTTTGTGCACCGCGGGTGGCAGCGCACAACCTTTAGTACCGGTTGGTGGCTCCAACCGGTACTAAAGGATGGTCTTTAGTACCGGTTGGTGACTCCAACCGGTACTAAAGGTTGCTTTTCCCGCCTCTTGGCCTGGCCAAAGTTGGCCTTTAGTACCGGTTGGTGACTCCAACCGGTACTAAAGGTTGCTTTTCCCGCCTCTTGGCCTGGCCAAAGTTGGCCTTTAGTACCGGTTGGTGGCTCCAACCGGTACTAAAGGCCCATCCTATATAAGAAAACACTTCAAAACATCCAGTTTCTCATCTGCTTCTTCTCCTCTGTCCCGTCGCCCGCTGCCCCCTTCGACGCCCCCGTCGCCACCCCTCGTCGCCGCCCCCGTCGCCGCCCCGTCCCCGTCCCCGTCGTCACCGCCCCGGCCG
>NC_057806.1:33100728-33108255 GCF_018294505.1 Triticum aestivum | reverse complement strand
AATGTCAAATGTTAGATGAATTAGATATAAATTATATGTTAGATATATATTTAATTTAGTTATATGAGATTTCATTATCTAATTAACATTTTATTATATAGAACTAGCTACCTTGTTTTTAGTAAGAAAATTAATAGAACTAGTTTAGTTGAATTAGTTGAATTAATTAGTTGAACTAGTTAGTTGAATTAGTTGAGCTACTGATGGGGTCATGTACCTAGGGTAGGGTCACAGACCTGATCTAAGTACCCTGCCCAAGGACCCTTAGAAGAGGTCACCTTCCAGTCGACCAACGAGGGACTCACTCGACTGACTTGAAGGACTCGACCACGAAGACTCACTCGACTACCAGGAGGTCAAAAGGCACTCTGCACTGCAACGGCCTGTAGTTAAGTAGACTTTATGATAGTTAAGACACTTTATGTGGGACGTTACCAGTAACGCCCCGGACTAAATACACCTTAAACCCTTCATTACGTGGGCTGGCTGAGGTCCTGGCGCACTCTATATAAGCCACCCCCCTCCACAGGCAGAAGGGTTCGGCATCCTGTAACTCATATACACATAATCCACTCGACCGCCTCCGGGCTCCGAGACGTAGGGCTTTTACTTCCTCCGAGAAGGGCCTGAACTCGTACATCTCTTGTGTTTACAACCTCTCCATAGCTAGGACCTTGCCTCTCCATACCTACCCCCACTCTACTGTCAGACTTAGAACCACGACAGTTGGCGCCCACCGTGGGGCAGGTGTTTTAGCGATTTTGTGGAGAAGTTGCGGTTCTTCCGAGTACTTTCATCATGGTGACTGCTGGAGTTTTGGTTGAGGGTCGAGAGATCCGTCTCGGTGCTCTCACCTTCATCGCCGACGACTCCGCCTGGCTCCAGGAGGCTCCACTCGACGTCGATGCGCTCCCCGTCCGCGGTGCGACGCATTTTCGCGCATGTGTCCGTGGCGTTCTGCTGCGGCAACCGTCGACCCCGTATCGGTCGACTTCCCCATCGGCCACCCTACCGGTCTCCCGCCAGCGCAAGCGCTCGGGCCGGTCGAGGCTTCAGCGGTGGGTGAGGCACGCGGTGGCTCGCCAGATGGCCACCACCCAAGTCGCGGCAATCGAGCCCGACGAATCTCTCTACGACCTGTTTGATCTGTCGACTGGCTCCGTAGAGACTACATCCGAGTGCGATAGCAGTGATCCAGCGGCGGAAATCCTGATGGTCGACGGGCCCCGCAGTCCCCCTGGCTTCGCCCGTGATGGTGGAGCAGGCGACGGAGGCGACCCCGCCCGAGACCACGAAGAGTACCAGCCCGAGCCACTCGACTCTCTGCAAAGAGAGGAACTTCGCTGCAGGAACGTGGATGCCCTGCGTACTCCCATCGCAGGAGAAACCCCCGAGGCTCGCACCTTGGAGGAGGCACGTTTGGCCAATTTGGCCGAACGCACTCGACTGGAGAATCTTCAGCGAGCACTCGACGAGCGCGCGCGGCAACGAGTTCCCGACACCAGTCGACGTCAACTCTTCCCGCCGACTCAGGTATATCAAACCCCAATCCAGAATTTAGCAGCTGCGACCCGTATAGCAGAGTCCATCCAGCCCTCTCAGTCGGAAGCTGGCAGAGGCTTGATGCAGATCAGGGATCTGCTCCGGGCGGCAGGAGATCAGAATTCGGCCGTGTCGCAGTCGCGCAACAGAATTCACAGTCGATCCGTCGCTGCGAATACGGTTCAGTCGGCTCACAGCCCCAGATCGCCTCCGCGGCGTGAAGGGCGCGAGAATCGGCGAGACCAATATGGTGACCGACTCGACCGAGATGATAGGCGTCGAGTACCCAATTCCCCTCCGAGGGGTGGGTCTTACGCTCCTCGGCAGCAAGATGACAGACGTCAGTTCAGTGCGGGGCGAAGAGTTCCAGTCGACCCCAGAGAACCAGGCTTCGACGCGCGATCCATTATCGTGCAAGGCTTAGTCGACCGGAACAGAGCCCATCGAGGTGGACTCGACAGAGATGCGCCCACAAGCAGTCGAGTGCATGTTTCTGGTCCTGAATGTTTCAGCAGAGCTATCAGAGCCGCAGTTATCCCTCCCAATTTCAGGTTGGCAACAGGAGTCAGCAAGTTCACTGGTGAGTCTAAGCCTGAAACTTGGCTTGAGGACTACCGAGTGGCGGTTCAGATTGGTGGTGGGAACGACGAGGTGGCCATGAAGCATTTGCCCCTCATGCTGGAAGGTTCTGCCAGGGCATGGTTGACTCAATTACCTCCCAGCAGCATTTACACTTGGGAAGATTTGTCCCGAGTGTTCATCAGAACGTTTGAAGGAACTTGCAAGCGACTGGCTGGATTGACGGAGCTGCAAGTCTGCGTGCAGAAGACTAATGAGACTCTCAGGGAGTATATTCAGAGATGGATCACTTTGCACCATACTGTGGAGAATGTGTCTGATCATCAGGCAGTCTACGCCTTTAAGGATGGTGTCAAGAACAGAGAATTGAGTTTGAAATTTGGTCGAACCGGTGACATGACCTTGAGTCGGATGATGGAGATTGCTACCAAGTACGCCAACGGCGAAGAAGAAGACCGACTCCGAAGCGGCAAGCACAAGCCGAGTCAGTCGGAAAAGGGAAACACCAGTCGGAAACAGAAGCGGAAGGCTGAACCGGCAGCTCCTGGAGAGGCTCTGGCCGTGACTCAAGGAAAGTTTAAAGGGAAACCAAAAGGATCCTGGAACCCTAAGAAGGTAAAGGATAAAGAAGGGAACGACGTGATGGATATGCCGTGTCACATCCACACGAAGAAAGACGAAGAGGGGAATATCATCTACCCGAAGCATACCACTCGCCAATGTCGACTCCTGATCCAGCAGTTTCAGGGAAAACAGTCTAAGGACAAGGAGAAGGAGTCGGACAAGGCCGCAGACAAGGAGGACAGTGAGGAAGGATATCCGCATATCAACTCCACTCTGATGATCTTTGCAGATGTGGAAAGCAAGAGTCGATTGAAAGTCATTAACCGAGAGGTGAACATGGTCGCCCCAGCAAAAGCAAATTATCTGAAATGGTCCCAAACACCCATCACATTCGACCAATCTGATCACCCGACTCATATTGCCACCCCTGGGAGGCAAGCTTTGGTGGTCGATCCAGTTGTCGAAGGCACTCGACTGACAAAAGTGCTGATGGACGGTGGTAGTGGGCTGAATTTGTTGTATGCAGACACGCTGAAAGGAATGGGCATTCCGATGTCCCGACTGAGCACCAGTAACATGAGCTTTCATGGAGTTATACCAGGGAAGAAAGCCGAGTCACTCGGCCAAATAGCTCTGGACGTGGTGTTTGGTGATTCGAAACATTTTTGCAAAGAGAAGTTGACGTTTGAGGTCGTGGATTTTCAGAGTGCATATCATGCCATTTTGGGGAGACCAGCTTATGCACGGTTCATGGCTCGACCATGTTACGTGTACCTCAAATTGAAGATGCGCGGCCCCAAAGGAGTGATCACTGTCACCGGTGATCGGAAAAAGGCAGAAGAGTGCTTTCAGAAGGGCTCAAAGATTGCCGATTCCCAGGTGACGGCGGTCGAGTTCGAAGAATACAAGCAAAACGCAGATCCGAGTGATTTGCTGCGATCCAAGAAACCCGCCACAGAATCTGCATTTCAGTCGTCCGGTGAGACAAAGCCTGTTCACATTCACCCGACCGACCCCGATGCAGCTCCGACCCACATCTCCACAACACTCGACCTGAAATAGGAAGAAGCGCTCATCCAGTTCCTCCGTGAGAACTGGGACATTTTTGCATGGAAGCCCGCTGACATGCCAGGTGTTCCCAGGGGACTGGCTGAGCATCGCCTAAGAGTCGACTCATCTGCAAAACCAGTCAAAGAGCATCTTCGACGGTCCGCCGTCCAGAAGAGAAAAGCCATTGGTGAGGAAGTGGCTCGACTGTTGGCGGCAGGATTTATCCGAGAGATATACCACTCCGAGTGGCTCGCTAATGTCGTCATGGTTCCTAAGAAGGACAAATCGCTCCGAATGTGCATTGATTTCAAGCACATCAACCGGGCCTGCCCGAAAGATCATTTTCCTCTCCCTCACATAGATCAAATTGTTGACTCGACCGCGGGATGCGAGAGACTGTCTTTTCTAGATGCCTACTCCGAGTACCACCAGATCCGTCTGTACGGACCCGACGAGGTAAAAACAGCTTTCATCACTCCATTCGGGTGCTTCTGCTATATCACCATGCCATTCGGCCTCAAGAATGCCGGAGCCACATTTATGCGAATGATTCAGAAGTGTTTACTCACTCAAATCAGTCGGAATGTGGAAGCGTATATGGATGATATCGTCGTCAAGTCACGAAAAGGTTCCGACCTGCTCGCTGACCTCGCCGAAACATTTGCCAACCTCAGAAGGTATGATATCAAGCTCAATCCATCAAAGTGCACATTTGGAGTTCCTGGTGGCAAGTTACTCGGTTTTCTCGTTTCCGAACGAGGAATCGACGCTAATCCAGAGAAGATCGGCACTATTCTCCGAATGAAACGCCCTGTCTGAGTGCACGATGTACAGAAGCTTACTGGATGCTTGGCCGCATTAAGTCGATTCATCTCACGACTCGGTGAAAAGGCATTGCCTCTTTACCGACTGATGAAGAAGGCAGACAAGTTCGAGTGGACTCCAGAAGCTGATGCAGCGTTTGCCGAGCTAAAAGCTCTGCTCTCCACCCAGCCGGTGCTTGCTGCTCCAATCAGCAAAGAGCCTCTGTTGCTCTATATCGCAGCCACAGGACAAGTCGTCAGTACTGTACTTACGGTCGAGCGGGAAGAAGAAGGAAAATCTCTCAAAGTTCAGCGCCCAGTGTACTATTTGTCTGAAGTCTTGACTCCATCCAAGGCAGAGATATCCTCATTATCAGAAGCTTGTGTATGGAATATACATGACCACAAAGAAGGTTGCTCATTATTTCTCTGATCATTCCATCACAGTCGTCAGCAACGCTCCACTATCAGAGATTTTGCACAACAGAGATGCAACTGGTCGAGTGGCTAAATGGGCGATTGAACTTCTTCCCCTTGATATCAAGTTTGAGGCAAAGAAAGCCATTAAGTCTCAGGCAATAGCAGATTTCCTCGCCGAGTGGATTGAACAGCAACAGTCGACTGAAGTTCACTCGAAGCATTGGACCATGTTCTTTGATGGCTCTAAGATGTTGAATGGTTCCGGTGCTGGGGTTGTCCTGGTTTCCCCCAGAGGAGATAAGCTCAGATATGTACTCCAGATTCACTTTGATTCCTCCAACAATGAGGCAGAATATGAGGCCCTCTTATACGGATTGCGCATGGCCATTTCACTTGGCGTCCGTCGCCTGATGGTCTATGGCGACTCGGATTTAGTGGTCAACCAAGTGATGAAGAAGTGGGACGTGAGAAGCCCAGCCATGACTGGATACTGCAGTGCAGTGAGGAAGCTGGAAAAGAAGTTTGAGGGGTTGGAGCTCCATCATATACCCCGACTGAAAAATCAAGCAGCTGATGATCTAGCAAAGATAGGTTCCAAGAGAGAAGCCATTCCGAGTGGTGTGTTCTTGGAGCATATACACACTCCGTCAGTCAAAGAAGATCCTTTCACCGAAGAAGCTCCACAGCCCAAGAGTGCCACAGATCTGACTGAGGTTGAAGTCCCAGCAGTGGTCGACTTGGTCATGGAGGTCTTGGTGGTCATTCCCGACTGGACAGTTCCATATATCGCGTATATCCTGAGAAAAGAGCTCCCGGAGGATGAGGAAGAGGCTCGACAGATCGTCCGTCGATCTAAGGCCTTTACCGTAATCAAAGGACAATTATACAGAGAAAGCGCGACTGGAGTTGGTCAGAAGTGCATAACACCAGAAGAAGGTCGAATCATCCTCAATGATATCCACTCGGGAACCTGTGGTCATCATGCGTCCTCTCGGACCATCGTGGCCAAAGCATACCGAGCCGGATTTTACTGGCCAAAGGCGAATGAGATGGCAAAGGAAATAGTGGATAAGTGCGAGGGATGTCAGTTCTACTCGAATATGTCGCACAAGCCTGCATCGGCTCTGAAGACCATCCCACTCGTCTGGCCTTTCGCAGTATGGGGGTTGGACATGGTCGGTCCTTTGAGAACAGGGCGAAGTGGCTTCACGCATGTACTGGTGGCAGTCGACAAATTCACCAAGTGGATTGAGGCTAAACCAATCAAGAACCTTGACGCCGGTGCTGCTGTTAGCTTCATCAGGGAACTAATATTCAGATATGGAGTCCCGCACAGCATCATTACGGATAATGGGTTGAACTTTGACTCGGAAGAATTCAGGGATTTCTGCAACTCTCAAGGCACACGAGTCGACTACGCTTCAGTCGCCCATCCGCAGTCGAATGGACAAGCAGAGCGAGCCAATGGCCTGATTCTCAAGGGATTGAAACCCCGACTGATGCGTGATCTCAAGCATGCAGCTGGAGCTTGGGTCGACGAACTTCTCTCGGTGCTTTGGGGACTGCGGACCACACCTAATCGATCGACCGGAAGAACTCCATTCTTCTTGGTCTACGAAGCTGAAGCAGTCTTGCCGAGTGATCTTCTCCACAATGCTCCTCGAGTTGAAATCTACAATGAAGCAGAAGCTGAACAAGCACGGCAGGACGCAGTCGACCTTTTAGAGGAAGAAAGGGAGATGGCTCTGATCCGGTCGACCATCTACCAACAAGATTTGCGTCGTTTCCACGCCAGAAATGTGAGGGGTCGAGCCTTCCAGGAAGGAGATTTAGTTCTCCGAGTGGATCAGAAGAAACAACACAAGCTTGCTCCTTCTTGGGAAGGACCCTTCATCTTCACCAAAGTTCTCCACAACGGGGCTTACCGTCTTTACAACGTCGAGCATAATATCAACGAGCCCCGAGCTTGGAACGCGGAACTACTCCGCCCATTTTACACTTAAGTTTTATCACTCGGATGAGTTGCAATAAAGTACTTCTGTAGTTCATGGACCTCAAAATAATAGTGTCATAGTTCCTCCATAATTTTTGTCACTTTTTATTTTGTCCAATAAAATTTCCCCTCAGTGGGTGACTTAGCCGCGAATCCGTTTCGCCTAAGTTTGTAAAAATCCTCCGGGTGGTGAGCCAGACTCCCACTCGGAGGCTTAGTTTTGAATCCGCTTCACCTAAGATTAAATAAAATCCTACCGAGTGATAAGCCAGACCTCTCACTCGGGGGCTTAGCTGCAGCCCAGTGCTCGCCTAAGTTATCAGAAATCCTACCGAGTGAAGAGCAAACCTCTCACTCGGGGGCTTAGCTGCAGCCCAGTGCTCGCCTAATTTATCAGAAATCCTACCGAGTGAAGAGCAAACCTCTCACTCGGGGGCTTAGCTGCAGCCCAGTGCTCGCCTAAGTTATCAGAAATCCTACCGAGTGAAGAGCAAACCTCTCACTCGGGGGCTTAGCTGCAGCCCAGCGCTCGCCTAAGTTATCAAAATCCTAACGAGTGATAAGCCAGACTTCCAC